>NC_056744.1:545050330-545135330 GCF_019279795.1 Protopterus annectens
CTTTAATTAAAAATTGTGGTGAAACAATTTATACCGCATAATCAAATGCCTGTAATAAAGACAGAAGTGGCTTCACTTATTGTTTTTTACAACTTCTTTTTGCGATAAAACTTCTGTACTCCTCCCCAAGCACATATTCAGTTAACACTTACATTCATAAAATTCTGTCATTCATAAAGTACGGTCATTAAAACACACACACACACATTGTTCATAACAATACTGAGCAGACATTCATTAGAAGTATTTGTGTAAGATCATATAAGCTCATATTAACTTCAGGAGGGTCAGCTGTTAAAAAATAAAGACTGGTGACCAGCTAGGCTGGGCTGTAGCAGTAGTGATGTTGGCACTTTGTGGAAGTGGGGAAGATAGAAAGCATTCCTTAGTTCTCTATCATTTCCAGCTTTGGCTCCTATATCATTCTGCATGGCTCCTGTGTGGTGTATCTTTTGTTAAGGAACAAATATGCAGTGAGGCTGACACAAACATAGAAGCAAAACTCACAGATAATGAATGGAGCGTGCATTGCACTGTTCTTTGAATCATTCTCCGTCTTTTTCAAGATTTATATACATACATATATATATATATATATATATATATATATATATATATATGTGTGTGTGTGTGTGTGTGTATGATATGATGTATATACTGTGTAACTGCTATCCACTGCTTGAGTGATATTTTCAAAGTAATTAACTGAGCAAGAATGGCAAGACCTGCCTTTGACAAAGCTGAATTGATGAGTGTTAGGGTTATGCAATTTTCAATGTACAGATTAATGAGGTCTGAGATAATGCATTCCTCAATTTTACATATGAAGCTAGTGAGACTAATTGGTCTGTAGTTACAAGGGTATGTGGTTGGGCCACCCCTGTGTAACAGCATTACATTGGCTGCTTTCCAGGCTTTGGGAATACAATCAGTGGAGAGACTTAAATGAAGGAGGCTAAGTAGTTCAGCTAGGCCATATTTGACACTGATAATCAAGCAACCTGGTACATTCTCAGTACTTACAGATGAGGTGTTCTTAGCTTTACAGAGGGCTGTGACAACATGTTCCATACTAGTCACATGTTTTTTGGGAGTCTGGGATATGTGGGGTGTCTATAACTGCAGAGGGGAGTAAAATTTGCAGTAAGTGTGTCAGCGTTTGCACTCAGTGTGCTAGCAACTTCCTTAGGGCTAGTATTATTGTGGAGAGCTCCGAACATTGTAGAGTATTAGTTTTTAATTTCCTGACATAGTTAAAGAAAGATTTATAGTTATCTTTTGGCTTTAGTGGCCATTTATGTCTATTATATTTTGGCTTTAATGACTATTTTAAGTCCATACTCTGCTTTGAGCTTCTAATGGTTATCTTAAGCTCTTCACTAGTTTGCATAAGTGTGCTATTAATTTATGTAGAATGAGACCACTTGTAAGCAGTACTCACTTTCCTTCTCTTCTTATATAATTTATACAGTATTCCACCTGAAGAGTTTATTTAAATTTCACATATTTGGTGTGGATAGGAACAGCCTTATCAGTACAACTGTATAAGTGGGAGTGGAAGTCAGAGGCATATGCAGCAGCTTTACACTAGGATCCATTGCAGAAGGATTACAATGGAGTTTGTTGAGGTTATCAAGTAACTAAAGAAGGTTTGCTTTTGAGAAGTCCCTAAACACAGAGATATTTACTGGGGAAGTACCACTACTTTTATGGTCTGATTGAAGAAGGCAGTGCAATAAATATGGAGATATACAAGAAGTGGCCATATTTCTGAGGACTAGATCAAGGATACTGGGGCCCCTAGTAGGATGGTTAACTATTTGCAAAAGAGTTAGCATTTATAATGTTAAGAAAGTATTCAGCATGCTGACCATTGGCAGTTTAATGATGGATAGTTGAAACCCCCCCAGTGGAAAGCTGTCAGGTTTAACAGAGATTTCAGCTAATGTGTTAAGATTGCAATTGTTCTTAGGAAGGGACATGGAGCATGTTCTATAGCTATGACATGGTAATTAGTCTTGTTTATGGTGATCTGGACATCTAGAAGTTCAAATAATCTGTCATAAGGTGCTGATATGCTTGACAAATGCTGAAACCCCTTCCACAATTGCCAGTAGGTTTGAAGATGCGATAAGTACTATACCCAGATAAGGGGGTGGTGTTTTCATGGCTCTGAAACCATGTCTGTGTAACTACACACAAATATGATTGTATTCAAGTTGTAGGACAGTCTCAGCATTTTTTGGTAAAATTCCTGACTTTGAGTAGGGCCACATTAATGTGTTCCAAATTAGAATTTACTAGGATGGAATATCTATCAGATGGACTCTTCCTAAAAAGGGCACTATGGGACATCAACGGCTTTAGCCAAAATGTGAAAGCCTTGGTAAGAGGGGTGCAAATCATCCTTGACAAAGCAGGAAGGATAGTCAGCCAGCTCAGTCCAAACTGGATCCTCCTAGAATAACACCAGATATGCAGCCAATTATCAAAGTCAATTATTCTGTCTTTGAATCACAGCATCATTTTGTGTGATAAAATACCTGTCAAGAGAGGTGTCTTTCCTGCCTCAGATACATGCAAAGCAATATCCTTCTGCATGTCCCTCTGGGTATAGTACCTAAGGTCAATCATCCCAACAAGGGCCACTATCAGGCCATAACTGTATTTGTCAGGATGATGGGCTGCAAGAGCCCTTGTTACATTTCAGATCCTGACTCAAAAAGACAGATAACTGTCACCCTATTCTTATCCAGCCTGATGAGGGTTGTATCCATATGCCTGACAACTCAGTCAAATATTACTAAAACATTCCTGTAGTTAGATGCTATCACAGTGGGCTATAGCTTATGATAATGGCACATGCAAAGCTGTTTTCTAGTTATTAAACCTGACTGCCATAGCCACTTTGGTCCACTTTAAAAATTATTTTCAAGCTAATTTACAGCAGGTGCTTACCTGCCAGTGTAGGAGCCATACCAGCGTAATATTCAATGCATTCACATGATATATCAATATCCATCTGTGCTTCATAGAAGGGCTTTCCATTATTAATCGACTCCAAACGTGCCAACTCATCCCTTTGACTCTGAAACATTCACAGTTAAAAAAGATGTTTCATTATAAGGAACATTTACAGTATAATACCAGCTATGCATTCTACAACTGAATAGTTGTTCTTAGGAAAAACGTCATATTTTTTAATAAAGATACAGCATTTACATCTGACTTCTTAAAAATGTCTAGATCTTAGACAGTGTTTTAAGCTGTATATAAGATAACATAACCAGCCATCAGGAGGCATCCCATTGGCAAATTTGTAGGCAATTTTTTTCTCTGAGGAACCACTACATCACTCGACAACATGTCAAAAGTTACATACCCATTGCTACTAAATTGAATTTATCTCCATGACAACCATTTTTTTCAGATAAGCTTTATTTTAATTATATCACTAAATACATGCATTGTCTTTCTTTTGATCCAGGTTTTGACTTACATGGGCCTCCTGTCTTTACCTGGAAAGCAAACAGATACATTTCCAGGAGGTATTCTGTCACGTAAACAATGACTGATAAACACATGGTTCACTAGAAATAACCTCTAGGGAGGCTTCAAGAACCTTAATTAGACAGGCAGCTGTCTTGTCAGCATATCTCTCAACTGCCTAGATGTTTGTAGAATGCCCAGATTTTTGCCTCATGCTTTTAGTCCATTTTTCATAAAATCTGTGGTTCTATGGCAATTAATTCAAGACTGAGGTCATAAATACCACCAGACATTTAAGTTTCAGACATAATATCCTTCACAAAATGCTTTATTTGTTTTATCAGCTTTCTAAATTTATAACAGTAACATTTAAAAAACTTTCATTTTGGGCCTTTGCCCCCCCCCCTGTTATTTTTGGCTTTGCTCAGATTTCCACACTAATATCTATTTCTAACAACATCCAAGATTTACACACCCAAACCCAACAAACTCTACTAACCACTGAACAATGGCTTTCAGACAACCTACTCATTCTTAACCCCAAAAAGCGAAACTCTTACTTTTTCTTCCCTGCTCTCTGTCTCTCTCTCTCTCACCACAAATCCTCCTTTGTCATAACATCTCTCAACAACACTACAATCCTACTAGATAATCACACCAAACTACTAGGAGTCATCATTGACGATGAACTAAAATTTAACCTTCACATACTTCAATCTATAAAGAAAACCCACCAAAAATTAGGGCTACTATATCGCAACAAAAAATATCTCACCCCTGACACCAGACTCAGCCTGAGAAAATCACTCCTCCTCCCCACCCTCCTCCATGCAGCTCCAGTCCTAACCAACATACAGACCACCACTATGAATAAACTCCAACAAACCTAGCATAAAATTGCCAGATTCATCACTAACTCACATCACTGCACTGCATTAGACTCCCTACACTGGCTTGAACTTCCACAACTATTTCTACTCTATCGATTTCACATGCTTTACTTGATACTCTATAAACCTTCACTCTGTCCGTCTCTTTCTTCCCTTATCTCTCTGTACACTCCACCCCGGTCCCTTCGTACTTCAAATCAACAGCTACTTGATATCTACCAACCAAAAATGTCTGTAGGCAAACTACTCTACAAACGCTCTTTTGCCCATGCTTGGAACAAACTTCCCTTCAGCATACGCTCCATCTCTCATACCTCTCATTTCAAAAATTAACTAAAAACCTATCTACTGAACTCTAGAACTTGCCCCTGCCACGACCATACCTAGTTCCCCTCCTCCCTAATACACCCTTTAAAGCAATGCAAACTTTACCCCCTACACACCTTACCTCTATGAATGTAACCTGAGTTTTATTACTATTGTCTATGAATGTAACCTGAGTTTTATTACTATTGTCTATGAATGTAACCTGAGTTTTATTACTATTGTCTATGAATGTAACCTGAGTTTTATTACTATTCTGTATGAATGTAACCTGAGTTTTATTACTATTCTCTATGAATGTAACCTGAGTTTTATTACTATTCTCTATGAATGTAACCTGAGTTTTATTACTATTCTCTATGAATGTAACCTGAGTTTTATTACTATTCTCTATGAATGTAACCTGAGTTTTATTACTATTCTCTATGAATGTAACCTGAGTTTTATTACTATTCTCTATGAATGTAACCTGAGTTTTATTACTATTCTGTATGAATGTAACCTGAGTTTTATTACTATTCTCTATGAATGTAACCTGAGTTTTATTACTATTCTCTATGAATGTAACCTGAGTTTTATTACTATTCTCTATGAATGTAACCTGAGTTTTATTACTATTCTCTATGAATGTAACCTGAGTTTTATTACTATTCTGTATGAATGTAACCTGAGTTTTATTACTATTCTCTATGAATGTAACCTGAGTTTTATTACTATTCTCTATGAATGTAACCTGAGTTTTATTACTATTCTGTATGAATGTAACCTGAGTTTTATTACTATTCTGTATGAATGTAACCTGAGTTTTATTACTATTCTCTATGAATGTAACCTGAGTTTTATTACTATTCTCTATGAATGTAACCTGAGTTTTATTACTATTCTGTATGAATGTAACCTGAGTTTTATTACTATTCTCTATGAATGTAACCTGAGTTTTATTACTATTCTCTATGAATGTAACCTGAGTTTTATTACTATTCTGTATGAATGTAACCTGAGTTTTATTACTATTCTCTATGAATGTAACCTGAGTTTTATTACTATTCTCTATGAATGTAACCTGAGTTTTATTACTATTCTCTATGAATGTAACCTGAGTTTTATTACTATTCTCTATGAATGTAACCTGAGTTTTATTACTATTCTCTATGAATGTAACCTGAGTTTTATTACTATTCTCTATGAATGTAACCTGAGTTTTATTACTATTCTCTATGAATGTAACCTGAGTTTTATTACTATTCCCTATGAATGTAACCTGAGTTTTTCTACTATTCTCTATGAATGTAACCTGAGTTTTATTACTATTCTCTATGAATGTAACCTGAGTTTTATTACTATTCTCTATGAATGTAACCTGAGTTTTATTACTATTCTGTATGAATGTAACCTGAGTTTTATTACTATTCTCTATGAATGTAACCTGAGTTTTATTACTATTCTCTATGAATGTAACCTGAGTTTTATTACTATTCTCTATGAATGTAACCTGAGTTTTATTACTATTCTCTATGAATGTAACCTGAGTTTTATTACTATTCTCTATGAATGTAACCTGAGTTTTATTACTATTCTGTATGAATGTAACCTGAGTTTTATTACTATTCTCTATGAATGTAACCTGAGTTTTATTACTATTCTCTATGAATGTAACCTGAGTTTTATTACTATTCTCTATGAATGTAACCTGAGTTTTATTACTATTCTGTATGAATGTAACCTGAGTTTTATTACTATTCTCTATGAATGTAACCTGAGTTTTATTACTATTCTCTATGAATGTAACCTGAGTTTTATTACTATTCTGTATGAATGTAACCTGAGTTTTATTACTATTCTCTATGAATGTAACCTGAGTTTTATTACTATTCTCTATGAATGTAACCTGAGTTTTATTACTATTCTCTATGAATGTAACCTGAGTTTTATTACTATTCTCTATGAATGTAACCTGAGTTTTATTACTATTCTCTATGAATGTAACCTGAGTTTTATTACTATTCTCTATGAATGTAACCTGAGTTTTATTACTATTCTCTATGAATGTAACCTGAGTTTTATTACTATTCTGTATGAATGTAACCTGAGTTTTATTACTATTCTCTATGAATGTAACCTGAGTTTTATTACTATTCTGTATGAATGTAACCTGAGTTTTATTACTATTCTCTATGAATGTAACCTGAGTTTTATTACTATTCTCTATGAATGTAACCTGAGTTTTATTACTATTCTCTATGAATGTAACCTGAGTTTTATTACTATTCTCTATGAACGTAACCTGAGTTTTATTACTATTCTCTATGAATGTAACCTGAGTTTTATTACTATTCTCTATGAATGTAACCTGAGTTTTATTACTATTCTCTATGAATGTAACCTGAGTTTTATTACTATTCTCTATGAATGTAACCTGAGTTTTATTACTATTCTCTATGAATGTAACCTGAGTTTTATTACTATTCTCTATGAATGTAACCTGAGTTTTATTACTATTCTCTATGAATGTAACCTGAGTTTTATTACTATTCTCTATGAATGTAACCTGAGTTTTATTACTATTCTCTATGAATGTAACCTGAGTTTTATTACTATTCTGTATGAATGTAACCTGAGTTTTATTACTATTCTCTATGAATGTAACCTGAGTTTTATTACTATTCTCTATGAATGTAACCTGAGTTTTATTACTATTCTCTATGAATGTAACCTGAGTTTTATTACTATTCTCTATGAATGTAACCTGAGTTTTATTACTATTCTCTATGAATGTAACCTGAGTTTTATTACTATTCTGTATGAATGTAACCTGAGTTTTATTACTATTCTCTATGAATGTAACCTGAGTTTTATTACTATTCTCTATGAATGTAACCTGAGTTTTATTACTATTCTCTATGAATGTAACCTGAGTTTTATTACTATTCTGTATGAATGTAACCTGAGTTTTATTACTATTCTCTATGAATGTAACCTGAGTTTTATTACTATTCTCTATGAATGTAACCTGAGTTTTATTACTATTCTGTATGAATGTAACCTGAGTTTTATTACTATTCTCTATGAATGTAACCTGAGTTTTATTACTATTCTCTATGAATGTAACCTGAGTTTTATTACTATTCTCTATGAATGTAACCTGAGTTTTATTACTATTCTCTATGAATGTAACCTGAGTTTTATTACTATTCTCTATGAATGTAACCTGAGTTTTATTACTATTCTCTATGAATGTAACCTGAGTTTTATTACTATTCTCTATGAATGTAACCTGAGTTTTATTACTATTCTCTATGAATGTAACCTGAGTTTTATTACTATTCTGTATGAATGTAACCTGAGTTTTATTACTATTCTCTATGAATGTAACCTGAGTTTTATTACTATTCTGTATGAATGTAACCTGAGTTTTATTACTATTCTCTATGAATGTAACCTGAGTTTTATTACTATTCTCTATGAATGTAACCTGAGTTTTATTACTATTCTCTATGAATGTAACCTGAGTATTATTACTATTCTGTATGAATGTAACCTGAGTTTTATTACTATTCTGTATGAATGTAACCTGAGTTTTATTACTATTCTGTATGAATGTAACCTGAGTTTTATTACTATTCTCTATGAATGTAACCTGAGTTTTATTACTATTCTGTATGAATGTAACCTGAGTTTTATTACTATTCTGTAATGTAACCTGAGTTTTATTACTATTCTCTATGAATGTAACCTGAGTTTTATTACTATTCTGTATGAATGTAACCTGAGTTTTATTACTATTCTCTATGAATGTAACCTGAGTTTTATTACTATTCTGTATGAATGTAACCTGAGTTTTATTACTATTCTCTATGAATGTAACCTGAGTTTTATTACTATTCTCTATGAATGTAACCTGAGTTTTATTACTATTCTCTATGAATGTAACCTGAGTTTTATTACTATTCTGTATGAATGTAACCTGAGTTTTATTACTATTCTCTATGAATGTAACCTGAGTTTTATTACTATTCTCTATGAATGTAACCTGAGTTTTATTACTATTCTCTATGAATGTAACCTGAGTTTTATTACTATTCTGTATGAATGTAACCTGAGTTTTATTACTATTCTCTATGAATGTAACCTGAGTTTTATTACTATTCTCTATGAATGTAACCTGAGTTTTATTACTATTCTCTATGAATGTAACCTGAGTTTTATTACTATTCTGTATGAATGTAACCTGAGTTTTATTACTATTCTCTATGAATGTAACCTGAGTTTTATTACTATTCTCTATGAATGTAACCTGAGTTTTATTACTATTCTGTATGAATGTAACCTGAGTTTTATTACTATTCTCTATGAATGTAACCTGAGTTTTATTACTATTCTGTATGAATGTAACCTGAGTTTTATTACTATTCTCTATGAATGTAACCTGAGTTTTATTACTATTCTCTATGAATGTAACCTGAGTTTTATTACTATTCTCTATGAATGTAACCTGAGTTTTATTACTATTCTGTATGAATGTAACCTGAGTTTTATTACTATTCTCTATGAATGTAACCTGAGTTTTATTACTATTCTCTATGAATGTAACCTGAGTTTTATTACTATTCTCTATGAATGTAACCTGAGTTTTATTACTATTCTCTATGAATGTAACCTGAGTTTTATTACTATTCTCTATGAATGTAACCTGAGTTTTATTACTATTCTCTATGAATGTAACCTGAGTTTTATTACTATTCTCTATGAATGTAACCTGAGTTTTATTACTATTCTCTATGAATGTAACCTGAGTTTTATTACTATTCTCTATGAATGTAACCTGAGTTTTATTACTATTCTGTATGAATGTAACCTGAGTTTTATTACTATTCTCTATGAATGTAACCTGAGTTTTATTACTATTCTCTATGAATGTAACCTGAGTTTTATTACTATTCTCTATGAATGTAACCTGAGTTTTATTACTATTCTCTATGAATGTAACCTGAGTTTTATTACTATTCTCTATGAATGTAACCTGAGTTTTATTACTATTCTCTATGAATGTAACCTGAGTTTTATTACTATTCTGTATGAATGTAACCTGAGTTTTATTACTATTCTCTATGAATGTAACCTGAGTTTTATTACTATTCTCTATGAATGTAACCTGAGTTTTATTACTATTCTCTATGAATGTAACCTGAGTTTTATTACTATTCTCTATGAATGTAACCTGAGTTTTATTACTATTCTGTATGAATGTAACCTGAGTTTTATTACTATTCTCTATGAATGTAACCTGAGTTTTATTACTATTCTCTATGAATGTAACCTGAGTTTTATTACTATTCTGTATGAATGTAACCTGAGTTTTATTACTATTCTGTATGAATGTAACCTGAGTTTTATTACTATTCTCTATGAATGTAACCTGAGTTTTATTACTATTCTCTATGAATGTAACCTGAGTTTTATTACTATTCTGTATGAATGTAACCTGAGTTTTATTACTATTCTCTATGAATGTAACCTGAGTTTTATTACTATTCTCTATGAATGTAACCTGAGTTTTATTACTATTCTGTATGAATGTAACCTGAGTTTTATTACTATTCTCTATGAATGTAACCTGAGTTTTATTACTATTCTCTATGAATGTAACCTGAGTTTTATTACTATTCTCTATGAATGTAACCTGAGTTTTATTACTATTCTCTATGAATGTAACCTGAGTTTTATTACTATTCTCTATGAATGTAACCTGAGTTTTATTACTATTCTCTATGAATGTAACCTGAGTTTTATTACTATTCTCTATGAATGTAACCTGAGTTTTATTACTATTCTCTATGAATGTAACCTGAGTTTTATTTCTATTCTCTATGAATGTAACCTGAGTTTTATTACTATTCTCTATGAATGTAACCTGAGTTTTATTACTATTCTCTATGAATGTAACCTGAGTTTTATTACTATTCTCTATGAATGTAACCTGAGTTTTATTACTATTCTCTATGAATGTAACCTGAGTTTTATTACTATTCTCTATGAATGTAACCTGAGTTTTATTACTATTCTGTATGAATGTAACCTGAGTTTTATTACTATTCTCTATGAATGTAACCTGAGTTTTATTACTATTCTCTATGAATGTAACCTGAGTTTTATTACTATTCTCTATGAATGTAACCTGAGTTTTATTACTATTCTCTATGAATGTAACCTGAGTTTTATTACTATTCTCTATGAATGTAACCTGAGTTTTATTACTATTCTGTATGAATGTAACCTGAGTTTTATTACTATTCTCTATGAATGTAACCTGAGTTTTATTACTATTCTCTATGAATGTAACCTGAGTTTTATTACTATTCTCTATGAATGTAACCTGAGTTTTATTACTATTCTGTATGAATGTAACCTGAGTTTTATTACTATTCTCTATGAATGTAACCTGAGTTTTATTACTATTCTCTATGAATGTAACCTGAGTTTTATTACTATTCTGTATGAATGTAACCTGAGTTTTATTACTATTCTCTATGAATGTAACCTGAGTTTTATTACTATTCTCTATGAATGTAACCTGAGTTTTATTACTATTCTCTATGAATGTAACCTGAGTTTTATTACTATTCTCTATGAATGTAACCTGAGTTTTATTACTATTCTCTATGAATGTAACCTGAGTTTTATTACTATTCTCTATGAATGTAACCTGAGTTTTATTACTATTCTCTATGAATGTAACCTGAGTTTTATTACTATTCTGTATGAATGTAACCTGAGTTTTATTACTATTCTCTATGAATGTAACCTGAGTTTTATTACTATTCTGTATGAATGTAACCTGAGTTTTATTACTATTCTCTATGAATGTAACCTGAGTTTTATTACTATTCTCTATGAATGTAACCTGAGTTTTATTACTATTCTCTATGAATGTAACCTGAGTTTTATTACTATTCTCTATGAATGTAACCTGAGTTTTATTACTATTCTCTATGAATGTAACCTGAGTTTTATTACTATTCTCTATGAATGTAACCTGAGTTTTATTACTATTCTCTATGAATGTAACCTGAGTTTTATTACTATTCTCTATGAATGTAACCTGAGTTTTATTACTATTCTCTATGAATGTAACCTGAGTTTTATTACTATTCTCTATGAATGTAACCTGAGTTTTATTACTATTCTCTATGAATGTAACCTGAGTTTTATTACTATTCTCAATGAATGTAACCTGAGTTTTATTACTATTCTCTATGAATGTAACCTGAGTTTTATTACTATTCTGTATGAATGTAACCTGAGTTTTATTACTATTCTCTATGAATGTAACCTGAGTTTTATTGCTATTCTCTATGAATGTAACCTGAGTTTTATTACTATTCTCTATGAATGTAACCTGAGTTTTATTACTATTCTCTATGAATGTAACCTGAGTTTTATTACTATTCTCTATGAATGTAACCTGAGTTTTATTACTATTCTGTATGAATGTAACCTGAGTTTTATTACTATTCTCTATGAATGTAACCTGAGTTTTATTACTATTCTCTATGAATGTAACCTGAGTTTTATTACTATTCTCTATGAATGTAACCTGAGTTTTATTACTATTCTGTATGAATGTAACCTGAGTTTTATTACTATTCTCTATGAATGTAACCTGAGTTTTATTACTATTCTCTATGAATGTAACCTGAGTTTTATTACTATTCTGTATGAATGTAACCTGAGTTTTATTACTATTCTCTATGAATGTAACCTGAGTTTTATTACTATTCTCTATGAATGTAACCTGAGTTTTATTACTATTCTCTATGAATGTAACCTGAGTTTTATTACTATTCTCTATGAATGTAACCTGAGTTTTATTACTATTCTCTATGAATGTAACCTGAGTTTTATTACTATTCTCTATGAATGTAACCTGAGTTTTATTACTATTCTCTATGAATGTAACCTGAGTTTTATTACTATTCTCTATGAATGTAACCTGAGTTTTATTACTATTCTGTATGAATGTAACCTGAGTTTTATTACTATTCTCTATGAATGTAACCTGAGTTTTATTACTATTCTGTATGAATGTAACCTGAGTTTTATTACTATTCTCTATGAATGTAACCTGAGTTTTATTACTATTCTCTATGAATGTAACCTGAGTTTTATTACTATTCTCTATGAATGTAACCTGAGTTTTATTACTATTCTGTATGAATGTAACCTGAGTTTTATTACTATTCTCTATGAATGTAACCTGAGTTTTATTACTATTCTGTATGAATGTAACCTGAGTTTTATTACTATTCTCTATGAATGTAACCTGAGTTTTATTACTATTCTGTATGAATGTAACCTGAGTTTTATTACTATTCTGTATGAATGTAACCTGAGTTTTATTACTATTCTCTATGAATGTAACCTGAGTTTTATTACTTTTCTGTATGAATGTAACCTGAGTTTTATTACTATTCTCTATGAATGTAACCTGAGTTTTATTACTATTCTCTATGAATGTAACCTGAGTTTTATTACTATTCTGTATGAATGTAACCTGAGTTTTATTACTATTCTCTATGAATGTAACCTGAGTTTTATTACTATTCTCTATGAATGTAACCTGAGTTTTATTACTATTCTCTATGAATGTAACCTGAGTTTTATTACTATTCTGTATGAATGTAACCTGAGTTTTATTACTATTCTCTATGAATGTAACCTGAGTTTTATTACTATTCTCTATGAATGTAACCTGAGTTTTATTACTATTCTCTATGAATGTAACCTGAGTTTTATTACTATTCTGTATGAATGTAACCTGAGTTTTATTACTATTCTCTATGAATGTAACCTGAGTTTTATTACTATTCTCTATGAATGTAACCTGAGTTTTATTACTATTCTCTATGAATGTAACCTGAGTTTTATTACTATTCTGTATGAATGTAACCTGAGTTTTATTACTATTCTCTATGAATGTAACCTGAGTTTTATTACTATTCTCTATGAATGTAACCTGAGTTTTATTACTATTCTGTATGAATGTAACCTGAGTTTTATTACTATTCTCTATGAATGTAACCTGAGTTTTATTACTATTCTGTATGAATGTAACCTGAGTTTTATTACTATTCTCTATGAATGTAACCTGAGTTTTATTACTATTCTCTATGAATGTAACCTGAGTTTTATTACTATTCTCTATGAATGTAACCTGAGTTTTATTACTATTCTGTATGAATGTAACCTGAGTTTTATTACTATTCTCTATGAATGTAACCTGAGTTTTATTACTATTCTCTATGAATGTAACCTGAGTTTTATTACTATTCTCTATGAATGTAACCTGAGTTTTATTACTATTCTCTATGAATGTAACCTGAGTTTTATTACTATTCTCTATGAATGTAACCTGAGTTTTATTACTATTCTCTATGAATGTAACCTGAGTTTTATTACTATTCTGTATGAATGTAACCTGAGTTTTATTACTATTCTCTATGAATGTAACCTGAGTTTTATTACTATTCTCTATGAATGTAACCTGAGTTTTATTACTATTCTCTATGAATGTAACCTGAGTTTTATTACTATTCTCTATGAATGTAACCTGAGTTTTATTACTATTCTGTATGAATGTAACCTGAGTTTTATTACTATTCTCTATGAATGTAACCTGAGTTTTATTACTATTCTCTATGAATGTAACCTGAGTTTTATTACTATTCTGTATGAATGTAACCTGAGTTTTATTACTATTCTGTATGAATGTAACCTGAGTTTTATTACTATTCTCTATGAATGTAACCTGAGTTTTATTACTATTCTCTATGAATGTAACCTGAGTTTTATTACTATTCTCTATGAATGTAACCTGAGTTTTATTACTATTCTGTATGAATGTAACCTGAGTTTTATTACTATTCTCTATGAATGTAACCTGAGTTTTATTACTATTCTCTATGAATGTAACCTGAGTTTTATTACTATTCTGTATGAATGTAACCTGAGTTTTATTACTATTCTCTATGAATGTAACCTGAGTTTTATTACTATTCTCTATGAATGTAACCTGAGTTTTATTACTATTCTCTATGAATGTAACCTGAGTTTTATTACTATTCTCTATGAATGTAACCTGAGTTTTATTACTATTCTCTATGAATGTAACCTGAGTTTTATTACTATTCTCTATGAATGTAACCTGAGTTTTATTACTATTCTCTATGAATGTAACCTGAGTTTTATTACTATTCTCTATGAATGTAACCTGAGTTTTATTACTATTCTCTATGAATGTAACCTGAGTTTTATTACTATTCTCTATGAATGTAACCTGAGTTTTATTACTATTCTCTATGAATGTAACCTGAGTTTTATTACTATTCTCTATGAATGTAACCTGAGTTTTATTACTATTCTCAATTAATGTAACCTGAGTTTTATTACTATTCTCTATGAATGTAACCTGAGTTTTATTACTATTCTGTATGAATGTAACCTGAGTTTTATTACTATTCTCTATGAATGTAACCTGAGTTTTATTACTATTCTCTATGAATGTAACCTGAGTTTTATTACTATTCTCTATGAATGTAACCTGAGTTTTATTACTATTCTCTATGAATGTAACCTGAGTTTTATTACTATTCTCTATGAATGTAACCTGAGTTTTATTACTATTCTCTATGAATGTAACCTGAGTTTTATTACTATTCTCTATGAATGTAACCTGAGTTTTATTACTATTCTCTATGAATGTAACCTGAGTTTTATTACTATTCTCTATGAATGTAACCTGAGTTTTATTACTATTCTCTATGAATGTAACCTGAGTTTTATTACTATTCTCTATGAATGTAACCTGAGTTTTATTACTATTCTCTATGAATGTAACCTGAGTTTTATTACTATTCTCTATGAATGTAACCTGAGTTTTATTACTATTCTCTATGAATGTAACCTGAGTTTTATTACTATTCTGTATGAATGTAACCTGAGTTTTATTACTATTCTGTATGAATGTAACCTGAGTTTTATTACTATTCTCTATGAATGTAACCTGAGTTTTATTACTATTCTCTATGAATGTAACCTGAGTTTTATTACTATTCTCTATGAATGTAACCTGAGTTTTATTACTATTCTCTATGAATGTAACCTGAGTTTTATTACTATTCTCTATGAATGTAACCTGAGTTTTATTACTATTCTGTATGAATGTAACCTGAGTTTTATTACTATTCTCTATGAATGTAACCTGAGTTTTATTACTATTCTCTATGAATGTAACCTGAGTTTTATTACTATTCTCTATGAATGTAACCTGAGTTTTATTACTATTCTGTATGAATGTAACCTGAGTTTTATTACTATTCTCTATGAATGTAACCTGAGTTTTATTACTATTCTCTATGAATGTAACCTGAGTTTTATTACTATTCTCTATGAATGTAACCTGAGTTTTATTACTATTCTCTATGAATGTAACCTGAGTTTTATTACTATTCTCTATGAATGTAACCTGAGTTTTATTACTATTCTCTATGAATGTAACCTGAGTTTTATTACTATTCTGTATGAATGTAACCTGAGTTTTATTACTATTCTGTATGAATGTAACCTGAGTTTTATTACTATTCTCTATGAATGTAACCTGAGTTTTATTACTATTCTCTATGAATGTAACCTGAGTTTTATTACTATTCTGTATGAATGTAACCTGAGTTTTATTACTATTCTCTATGAATGTAACCTGAGTTTTATTACTATTCTCTATGAATGTAACCTGAGTTTTATTACTATTCTCTATGAATGTAACCTGAGTTTTATTACTATTCTCTATGAATGTAACCTGAGTTTTATTACTATTCTCTATGAATGTAACCTGAGTTTTATTACTATTCTCTATGAATGTAACCTGAGTTTTATTACTATTCTCTATGAATGTAACCTGAGTTTTATTACTATTCTGTATGAATGTAACCTGAGTTTTATTACTATTCTCTATGAATGTAACCTGAGTTTTATTACTATTCTCTATGAATGTAACCTGAGTTTTATTACTATTCTCTATGAATGTAACCTGAGTTTTATTACTATTCTGTATGAATGTAACCTGAGTTTTATTACTATTCTCTATGAATGTAACCTGAGTTTTATTACTATTCTCTATGAATGTAACCTGAGTTTTATTACTATTCTCTATGAATGTAACCTGAGTTTTATTACTATTCTCTATGAATGTAACCTGAGTTTTATTACTATTCTCTATGAATGTAACCTGAGTTTTATTACTATTCTCTATGAATGTAACCTGAGTTTTATTACTATTCTCTATGAATGTAACCTGAGTTTTATTACTATTCTCTATGAATGTAACCTGAGTTTTATTACTATTCTCTATGAATGTAACCTGAGTTTTATTACTATTCTCTATGAATGTAACCTGAGTTTTATTACTATTCTCTATGAATGTAACCTGAGTTTTATTACTATTCTCTATGAATGTAACCTGAGTTTTATTACTATTCTCTATGAATGTAACCTGAGTTTTATTACTATTCTGTATGAATGTAACCTGAGTTTTATTACTATTCTCTATGAATGTAACCTGAGTTTTATTACTATTCTCTATGAATGTAACCTGAGTTTTATTACTATTCTCTATGAATGTAACCTGAGTTTTATTACTATTCTCTATGAATGTAACCTGAGTTTTATTACTATTCTCTATGAATGTAACCTGAGTTTTATTACTATTCTGTATGAATGTAACCTGAGTTTTATTACTATTCTCTATGAATGTAACCTGAGTTTTATTACTATTCTCTATGAATGTAACCTGAGTTTTATTACTATTCTCTATGAATGTAACCTGAGTTTTATTACTATTCTCTATGAATGTAACCTGAGTTTTATTACTATTCTCTATGAATGTAACCTGAGTTTTATTACTATTCTCTATGAATGTAACCTGAGTTTTATTACTATTCTCTATGAATGTAACCTGAGTTTTATTACTATTCTCTATGAATGTAACCTGAGTTTTATTACTATTCTCTATGAATGTAACCTGAGTTTTATTACTATTCTGTATGAATGTAACCTGAGTTTTATTACTATTCTCTAGGAATGTAACCTGAGTTTTATTACTATGAATGCAACCTGAGTTTTATTACTATTCTCTATGAATGTAACCTGAGTTTTATTACTATTCTGTATGAATGTAACCTGAGTTTTATTACTATTCTCTATGAATGTAACCTGAGTTTTATTACTATTCTCTATGAATGTAACCTGAGTTTTATTACTATTCTGTATGAATGTAACCTGAGTTTTATTACTATTCTCTATGAATGTAACCTGAGTTTTATTACTATTCTCTATGAATGTAACCTGAGTTTTATTACTATTCTCTATGAATGTAACCTGAGTTTTATTACTATTCTGTATGAATGTAACCTGAGTTTTATTACTATTCTCTATGAATGTAACCTGAGTTTTATTACTATTCTCTATGAATGTAACCTGAGTTTTATTACTATTCTCTATGAATGTAACCTGAGTTTTATTACTATTCTCTATGAATGTAACCTGAGTTTTATTACTATTCTCTATGAATGTAACCTGAGTTTTATTACTATTCTCTATGAATGTAACCTGAGTTTTATTACTATTCTGTATGAATGTAACCTGAGTTTTATTACTATTCTCTATGAATGTAACCTGAGTTTTATTACTATTCTCTATGAATGTAACCTGAGTTTTATTACTATTCTCTATGAATGTAACCTGAGTTTTATTACTATTCTCTATGAATGTAACCTGAGTTTTATTACTATTCTCTATGAATGTAACCTGAGTTTTATTACTATTCTCTATGAATGTAACCTGAGTTTTATTACTATTCTCTATGAATGTAACCTGAGTTTTATTACTATTCTCTATGAATGTAACCTGAGTTTTATTACTATTCTCTATGAATGTAACCTGAGTTTTATTACTATTCTCTATGAATGTAACCTGAGTTTTATTACTATTCTGTATGAATGTAACCTGAGTTTTATTACTATTCTCTATGAATGTAACCTGAGTTTTATTACTATTCTCTATGAATGTAACCTGAGTTTTATTACTATTCTCTATGAATGTAACCTGAGTTTTATTACTATTCTGTATGAATGTAACCTGAGTTTTATTACTATTCTCTATGAATGTAACCTGAGTTTTATTACTATTCTCTATGAATGTAACCTGAGTTTTATTACTATTCTCTATGAATGTAACCTGAGTTTTATTACTATTCTCTATGAATGTAACCTGAGTTTTATTACTATTCTCTATGAATGTAACCTGAGTTTTATTACTATTCTCTATGAATGTAACCTGAGTTTTATTACTATTCTGTATGAATGTAACCTGAGTTTTATTACTATTCTCTATGAATGTAACCTGAGTTTTATTACTATTCTCTATGAATGTAACCTGAGTTTTATTACTATTCTCTATGAATGTAACCTGAGTTTTATTACTATTCTCTATGAATGTAACCTGAGTTTTATTACTATTCTGTATGAATGTAACCTGAGTTTTATTACTATTCTCTATGAATGTAACCTGAGTTTTATTACTATTCTCTATGAATGTAACCTGAGTTTTATTACTATTCTGTATGAATGTAACCTGAGTTTTATTACTATTCTGTATGAATGTAACCTGAGTTTTATTACTATTCTCTATGAATGTAACCTGAGTTTTATTACTATTCTCTATGAATGTAACCTGAGTTTTATTACTATTCTCTATGAATGTAACCTGAGTTTTATTACTATTCTGTATGAATGTAACCTGAGTTTTATTACTATTCTCTATGAATGTAACCTGAGTTTTATTACTATTCTCTATGAATGTAACCTGAGTTTTATTACTATTCTGTATGAATGTAACCTGAGTTTTATTACTATTCTCTATGAATGTAACCTGAGTTTTATTACTATTCTCTATGAATGTAACCTGAGTTTTATTACTATTCTCTATGAATGTAACCTGAGTTTTATTACTATTCTCTATGAATGTAACCTGAGTTTTATTACTATTCTCTATGAATGTAACCTGAGTTTTATTACTATTCTCTATGAATGTAACCTGAGTTTTATTACTATTCTCTATGAATGTAACCTGAGTTTTATTACTATTCTCTATGAATGTAACCTGAGTTTTATTACTATTCTCTATGAATGTAACCTGAGTTTTATTACTATTCTCTATGAATGTAACCTGAGTTTTATTACTATTCTCTATGAATGTAACCTGAGTTTTATTACTATTCTCTATGAATGTAACCTGAGTTTTATTACTATTCTCTATGAATGTAACCTGAGTTTTATTACTATTCTCTATGAATGTAACCTGAGTTTTATTACTATTCTGTATGAATGTAACCTGAGTTTTATTACTATTCTCTATGAATGTAACCTGAGTTTTATTACTATTCTCTATGAATGTAACCTGAGTTTTATTACTATTCTCTATGAATGTAACCTGAGTTTTATTACTATTCTCTATGAATGTAACCTGAGTTTTATTACTATTCTCTATGAATGTAACCTGAGTTTTATTACTATTCTCTATGAATGTAACCTGAGTTTTATTACTATTCTCTATGAATGTAACCTGAGTTTTATTACTATTCTCTATGAATGTAACCTGAGTTTTATTACTATTCTCTATGAATGTAACCTGAGTTTTATTACTATTCTCTATGAATGTAACCTGAGTTTTATTACTATTCTCTATGAATGTAACCTGAGTTTTATTACTATTCTCTATGAATGTAACCTGAGTTTTATTACTATTCTCTATGAATGTAACCTGAGTTTTATTACTATTCTGTATGAATGTAACCTGAGTTTTATTACTATTCTCTATGAATGTAACCTGAGTTTTATTACTATTCTGTATGAATGTAACCTGAGTTTTATTACTATTCTGTATGAATGTAACCTGAGTTTTATTACTATTCTGTATGAATGTAACCTGAGTTTTATTACTATTCTCTATGAATGTAACCTGAGTTTTATTACTATTCTGTATGAATGTAACCTGAGTTTTATTACTATTCTCTATGAATGTAACCTGAGTTTTATTACTATTCTCTATGAATGTAACCTGAGTTTTATTACTATTCTCTATGAATGTAACCTGAGTTTTATTACTATTCTGTATGAATGTAACCTGAGTTTTATTACTATTCTCTATGAATGTAACCTGAGTTTTATTACTATTCTCTATGAATGTAACCTGAGTTTTATTACTATTCTCTATGAATGTAACCTGAGTTTTATTACTATTCTCTATGAATGTAACCTGAGTTTTATTACTATTCTCTATGAATGTAACCTGAGTTTTATTACTATTCTCTATGAATGTAACCTGAGTTTTATTACTATTCTGTATGAATGTAACCTGAGTTTTATTACTATTCTCTATGAATGTAACCTGAGTTTTATTACTATTCTCTATGAATGTAACCTGAGTTTTATTACTATTCTCTATGAATGTAACCTGAGTTTTATTACTATTCTGTATGAATGTAACCTGAGTTTTATTACTATTCTCTATGAATGTAACCTGAGTTTTATTACTATTCTCTATGAATGTAACCTGAGTTTTATTACTATTCTCTATGAATGTAACCTGAGTTTTATTACTATTCTCTATGAATGTAACCTGAGTTTTATTACTATTCTCTATGAATGTAACCTGAGTTTTATTACTATTCTCTATGAATGTAACCTGAGTTTTATTACTATTCTCTATGAATGTAACCTGAGTTTTATTACTATTCTGTATGAATGTAACCTGAGTTTTATTACTATTCTCTATGAATGTAACCTGAGTTTTATTACTATTCTCTATGAATGTAACCTGAGTTTTATTACTATTCTCTATGAATGTAACCTGAGTTTTATTACTATTCTGTATGAATGTAACCTGAGTTTTATTACTATTCTCTATGAATGTAACCTGAGTTTTATTACTATTCTCTATGAATGTAACCTGAGTTTTATTACTATTCTCTATGAATGTAACCTGAGTTTTATTACTATTCTCTATGAATGTAACCTGAGTTTTATTACTATTCTCTATGAATGTAACCTGAGTTTTATTACTATTCTCTATGAATGTAACCTGAGTTTTATTACTATTCTCTATGAATGTAACCTGAGTTTTATTACTATTCTCTATGAATGTAACCTGAGTTTTATTACTATTCTCTATGAATGTAACCTGAGTTTTATTACTATTCTCTATGAATGTAACCTGAGTTTTATTACTATTCTCTATGAATGTAACCTGAGTTTTATTACTATTCTCTATGAATGTAACCTGAGTTTTATTACTATTCTCTATGAATGTAACCTGAGTTTTATTACTATTCTGTATGAATGTAACCTGAGTTTTATTACTATTCTCTATGAATGTAACCTGAGTTTTATTACTATTCTCTATGAATGTAACCTGAGTTTTATTACTATTCTCTATGAATGTAACCTGAGTTTTATTACTATTCTCTATGAATGTAACCTGAGTTTTATTACTATTCTCTATGAATGTAACCTGAGTTTTATTACTATTCTGTATGAATGTAACCTGAGTTTTATTACTATTCTCTATGAATGTAACCTGAGTTTTATTACTATTCTCTATGAATGTAACCTGAGTTTTATTACTATTCTCTATGAATGTAACCTGAGTTTTATTACTATTCTCTATGAATGTAACCTGAGTTTTATTACTATTCTCTATGAATGTAACCTGAGTTTTATTACTATTCTCTATGAATGTAACCTGAGTTTTATTACTATTCTCTATGAATGTAACCTGAGTTTTATTACAATTGTCTATGAATGTAACCTGAGTTTTATTACTATTCTATGAATGTATATTCTGTATGTAACCTTCTCTATGTCATTATACTTTGCTATTATGTTATGAATGTAACCTGAGTTTTATTGCTAATCTCTATGAATGTAACCTGAGTTTTATTACTATTCTGTATGAATGTAACCTGAGTTTTATTACTATTCTCTATGAATGTAACCTGAGTTTTATTACTATTCTCTATGAATGTAACCTGAGTTTTATTACTATTCTCTATGAATGTAACCTGAGTTTTATTACTATTCTGTATGAATGTAACCTGAGTTTTATTACTATTCTCTATGAATGTAACCTGAGTTTTATTACTATTCTCTATGAATGTAACCTGAGTTTTATTACTATTCTCTATGAATGTAACCTGAGTTTTATTACTATTCTGTATGAATGTAACCTGAGTTTTATTACTATTCTCTATGAATGTAACCTGAGTTTTATTACTATTCTCTATGAATGTAACCTGAGTTTTATTACTATTCTCTATGAATGTAACCTGAGTTTTATTACTATTCTCTATGAATGTAACCTGAGTTTTATTACTATTCTCTATGAATGTAACCTGAGTTTTATTACTATTCTCTATGAATGTAACCTGAGTTTTATTACTATTCTGTATGAATGTAACCTGAGTTTTATTACTATTCTCTATGAATGTAACCTGAGTTTTATTACTATTCTCTATGAATGTAACCTGAGTTTTATTACTATTCTCTATGAATGTAACCTGAGTTTTATTACTATTCTCTATGAATGTAACCTGAGTTTTATTACTATTCTCTATGAATGTAACCTGAGTTTTATTACTATTCTCTATGAATGTAACCTGAGTTTTATTACTATTCTCTATGAATGTAACCTGAGTTTTATTACTATTCTCTATGAATGTAACCTGAGTTTTATTACTATTCTCTATGAATGTAACCTGAGTTTTATTACTATTCTCTATGAATGTAACCTGAGTTTTATTACTATTCTGTATGAATGTAACCTGAGTTTTATTACTATTCTCTATGAATGTAACCTGAGTTTTATTACTATTCTCTATGAATGTAACCTGAGTTTTATTACTATTCTCTATGAATGTAACCTGAGTTTTATTACTATTCTGTATGAATGTAACCTGAGTTTTATTACTATTCTCTATGAATGTAACCTGAGTTTTATTACTATTCTCTATGAATGTAACCTGAGTTTTATTACTATTCTGTATGAATGTAACCTGAGTTTTATTACTATTCTCTATGAATGTAACCTGAGTTTTATTACTATTGTCTATGAATGTAACCTGAGTTTTATTACTATTCTCTTTATCAAAATTGATTTTATGCAGTTCTGGATCTTTTCTCCTCGGATCTCCACTGAAAATGGGCCAAAACCCAGTTGGACTAACCCGGTTAACAAATGTCAATAAATAAATAAATTCTTACAGTAAGAGGTTGAGAAGTATACTTGTCAGGGTGTGGACTCTGTACAATACATTCTCAACGCTCTCAAGTGTCTACGATTCCTGTTGCTATATTACACAATTATCAGGTTTTCAAAGGCTATGTCATTAACAAGTACAGTAGATAATACAATACATAAAAATATTTGCAATCAAGCAAATGCAGCACAAGCTTTCTGAAAGCTTTCTCTGTCTTGTTTAGAGCAAAGAGTGAACTGAACCTATCATGCTACGTTTTGATTTACCACAGGGGCAAAATAAATGTCAAGCTGCTTGCACAAGTGAACAACAGCTACCCTATTAGAGTAGCAGTTCAAAACAACTCATCTGGTGTGTTGAACAGCAGTTCATTTTGCAGAGCTACATAAAAAAGGGGAAAGCCAAATGTAGCTAATTACTTACTGAAACATCCCATAATTTCAACAAAAAAAATGAAGAACTTGATAGAATGGCTAATGGTCGTGTGAACTTGACCAGTGAATATTCAAGTCCTACAGTATTACCATAAACAGGCAGAGAGACTGTAGAAGAAGAAAATCTTCTTTGCTTTTTTATCTGTTTTCATGGTTCATTATCTGAATGTCCATTTTTATTTTGTGATAGGTGTCATTTCTATAATATTCCTTCACTTTTTTGCAAAACATTGCATTTTCTATTGTATTCTTATTCAGTGTCAGCTGTAATGTTCTAAATCCAGTACATTTAGTTGTCACATTCACATAATCAGCCAAAAAAGAAATAGATTCTGAAAGTGAAAATGGTTTTATAAAGGTTAAATATCAGCAATAATAACAAAGGACTTCCAGCGGAAAAATATCAAAGCAGCACATGGAACTCACTCAAGAACATTGAAAACAAAATCAGTGATGGAAGATCACATATATTTCCCCAATATGGATTAAGTAACAGACAAAACGCTGTAAAGGCTGCTACAAACCTGATCCTGTAGAAATGTCTAACCTTACAAAAGAAACATAGAATGAGATGAGCATGGTCTGCTTATGGGCCAGTATACCATATAGAGTACTAATTGCTTTTCATCGATTATAACACAACATTTCCTTTTGTAGAACCATTATTTACCACATTCTCAGATACAGTGATACCAGTTGTTGAATAAGTATTTGTAGTTTTCAGAAGACCAGAGACAGTGTCAGCTGACAATGATCCATCCCTTAAAAGCCATCAATTTAACAAATTCTGTGTATGCCAAGGTACTGCCCATAGAAAACTGACTTAACTTTGGTCACAAGCTAGTGGGATAGTCGAACATTTCATGCAGAATATTAGCAGGGCAGTAAGAGGACTGGTAGTGCAGAGGGAATAAGTCCTGACTGCAGTCCAAATGACCCGAGTTCAATTATTAGTTTGGGAACTTGACGGGACTGGCAAGGAGGATGGGTGGGCTCATCCTAAGGAGATAGAAGGGTGGCACTGATGGCACTCTCTGTCTTTTGGAAGAGGCATGGTATAACAGGGGCTGTGTGGGAGGTGCACATTAGGCTCACCATGCCACAAATGGGATGTAACCTTCAGAGTGAGTGTGCAGAACTGCCCACTTGGAAAAGGGAGGTCACTGTGGGCCACCACAGTAATGTAATTCAGTTCACCCCCACCACCTCTCTCCCACGGGGGGGGGGGGCTGTGTTAGATCAGTCAAAAATACTGTCATCGCTGGAATATCAGTGAGAAAATGAATAATCGAGTTGCTGGAATGAAGTCCTTCATTGGACAGCTTTCACTTCTGCACTGGGTTGATTCCCCATAACAGAGGAAAACATGGACACTGTTTAACAGAAGACAGGCTTGATTCTTGGCAAGCACAGGGACAAAATCAGTATAGAAAAATATCAGAAAGGGAATTAGGATTAATTAATGGAGCAGACAGCATAATGGTTAAGTTCTCTACCTCTATGCATATGGTACAGGATTCAATCATGACCTCTGACCAATGCCTGTTTGGAGTTTGCATGTTCTCCCTGTGTCTGTCTGGGGTTCCTCCCAACTCTAAAAAACATGACGTGTGTTTCCACATCAAAGTCAGCTAAGAATGGAGCTGTGGGCAGAAGGGGTAAAAGTCAAATAGACTAACTGCTTTGGGCATCTACTGTGGTACACAGTATCCTTAAAGATCGGAGATCACAGACTGATGGTGATTCGGTAATGTTGACTAACTTCATAGGTTCATATGTTGGTACTATACTATTGGCCCTAGGGCCTATACAAGCCTAGCCATAACAATTCACTGGCTATTTCTTCCCACAGTATTTACTTTCCTGGACCCATCAAAATGGGTATAGGTATTTACTAGATATAAGTGGGTTGAGGATCTGACCTATGTCAGAGAACCAAGTTAACAATGGTGAAAAGCTGTATGTAAAACAATCAACCTGCCAAATATGAATTAAAAATTGCTATGCTCAGTGTAGGTACACTGACAGAACAAGGCTTGGAAGTGGATGACACGATGGTAAGGAGGAGGCATTCAGAGCAGTTGCAGCACAGTTAAAGGACCTACTAGACAAAGCAAGACAACATGAATGGTGGGGGAATGCACACATATTAGGGCAGACAGAACAGGCTACAAGGACCTGGGACAACATGGGTAGGCAATAGGAATAATGAAGGAAAGGCCATTTCAGTCTGGAAAGAGACAGCCACAAGATGAAATATAAAAAAGGCCAAAATGCAATGCAGGTAGACTTCCTCCTAGTAAGGAAAGGCCAATGGGGTAGAATCAGTGATTGTAAAGTCATTCCCAGTGAAATAGTTGGCCCACAACATAAACCACTGGTTGCCATAATCAACAAAGACCAGGGTGAAGACCTGGAAGTTGACTGGAGAGAAAGCACAAAAATTCAAGGAATTACCTCAGGAAGAAGAGGAAACAGATGGAGTTGAAGAGGAGTGGCAGTGCCTCAAAACAACATGTGCGAGGACTGTAGAAGAGATAGTTAGCTAAGCCAGGTATGGGAATAAGGTACATAAGAAAAGCTGGAATGCAGAATTCCAGGAAGTTATCAAAAGAAAAAAAATAAGGTACATAAGGAAAGCTGGAATCCAGAAGTCCAGGAAGTTATCAAAAGAAAGAATGAGTGCAGGAAAAACTGGGAGATAGAAAAGACAGTCAAGGCTAGGTAGGAATACTTGTTGGATATTAAGCAGTCTGACAGGATTTGCAATAGTAAAGAAAAAGGCATCAGAGGCACTCTACCAGCTTCTGGAAAGTGACTAAGTAGATGGCACAAAGGAACTACATAAGTTTACAAAGCAAAGGCAGAAACATACACCTGCTCACCAGTCCCTAGCATATCAAAGGCAGATGGAAGGAGTACCCCACAGAAACTGTACTTCCCCAGACACAGGCTACAGTGAGAGAAAAGGAGGGACCAGCACTAAAGAGAATGACATCTGGGAAAGCAGCAGACTCAGATTAGGTCACAGGAGATACGGTCAAGATGTTGGGTGAGACAAGGGAGAAATGGCTCCTGAGGGTACGCATAGCAGTATGGAGGGAAAGGCATATCCTGGATGACTGGAGAATAAGCTTACCAGTGGAAGTATACAAGAACAAAAGGGACATTCACAACTGGGTACAGAGGTATCAAACTCCTATTACACTGCATGAAGGTTCTGAAGAGAGTGATTGATAAATGAATATGCAGAGTAGTACAAAGTAAGAGGGGGACTGCACAGTTCAAATTCAGATTAGGATGCAGCACAACCGACCTGATGTCTGCAGTGAGTCAGATACTTGAGAAAAAGCTAGAGATAAGTAAAGAGTCCAACTGGGCACTCCTAGACTTAGAGAAGGCATATGACAAGATTCCAAGAAAGTTGATTTGGGCAGTCCTGTGTTGGTTCAAGATCATAAAAACAGTAGTAGAACTAGTGCAAGGACCAAATGACTCAAGGACGAACAATGTTCAGTCTTACAGAGGGGTTCCTAGTGGGAGTGGGTGTGCATCGATGTTCAGCTCCGAGCCCACTGCTGTTCATACTAGTGATGGAATACATTTGCAAACAGGTCAGAGGGGACAGATCAACAAAGTTGCTGTATGCAGGAGATGTGGCTTTACAGGCAGATTCTGACAAGACCTTTAGCAGAGGACAGGGGAATGGAATGCAAAACTAAAGGCACATGGGATGAAAATGAGTACAGATAAGGCAGATGAAATGGCAGCAAATGGGGGGGGGGGTTCAGAAGAAGCTGAGAATTGAGATAGAAGGGAAATGGTGGTTAACAGCTTCAAGCATCTGGGAGGAGTGGCTGAGGAGAAGGGAAATCTGAATGAGGAGATCAAAGTTAGAATCAGAGGGTCTGCAGCCAACTGGCACAGTGTGTCAGGGATAGTGTATGGTTGAAGAATGCCAAAGAAGCTTAAAAGTAAGGTGTACAAAACAGTGGTGTAACCAGTACTACTGTATGATGTGGCAATCTGGGCAATAAAGGCAGAGCAGTTGAGGAGCTAGAGGTGATGGAGATGAAGAGCCTGCGATGGGTGGTAGGATGCACACCGGGGAACAGATGAAGGAATAAGGACATAAGACCAGAAGCCAAAGTAGCTCCAATTGCAGAAAAGGTGAAAGAGAACAGATTATAGTGGTACAGGCACATGTGCAGGAAAGCAGAAGACAGTTTGTTTAAAAAGATTTGGGACAGGTAGGAAGAAGGCAAGAGGAAATGAGGGTGTCCAGCAAAGAGGTGGATGGGCTGTGTGAGAGAAAATCCGTGACAGTCTGCACGACTGTTGATGAAGGTATAAAAGTGGCACTGAATAGGAAGAGATGGAGACAAGTGACACAACACCCCAACCCCATGTAGAAAATGTGAAAAAGTGGGTTGATGATTGTGATGATGAATTAGGATTGACAGCAGTAAGGTCTTATATTACAAACAACAGCCAAAGTGTATGCATTGAGCCTATAGAACGTATGTAAAGTTAGTGATGGTGCTACCCCAGCAAGCCTGATGAGACCCAGAGATAAAACAAGCAGAAGTAGAGACTGAAGGGAGAAAAACATGATGAAATACTATTATAACATCTAAAAGATTACCATGGAATGTATTTTTTTTTACAGACAACACACTGGTGTGGTGAAACATGAACAGAAGTATAACCATGGCACTTTGTTTAATCTGCAGCCTGGACTGAAGTGATCAGTCCAGCCCACAGTCACTACTTAAAGTAAATTAACGGACCAATGGTCAGTAAGAAATGGGAGGCATTGCATCACTGGAGATTATTATAGCAATAACCCACGCCTGGGTGTGGGTAATGCTAAATTTACCCACGGTTGGCGTGGTTTGGTCCCGAGGCGGCCCGAGGACCAAACAAAGCCAACCATGGGTAAATTTAGCATTACCCACACCCAGAAGTGGGTTATTGCTATTATACTATGACATTATTTAAGAAAAGAAACTATTACTTTTCTTAAATAATGGCATAGTATAATGCCTGTTTGCTGCCCCTCCGCAGATGTCTGGCATCCGCGGCAGTTCTGATGTACTGCGCACCTGCGCAGTACATCAGAGCTGTGGGCAAAAGCAATGGAGAAAGCAAGATCTCCGTTGCTTTTTTTTAGTGTTTCGCTATGTTAAATGAGTTTAACATAGCGAGACAGTTTTAAAATAAGCAATGGAGATGTGACTTTAGTGATATATACTCCACAGTCAGCGGTGTCCCTCAGTCACAGAACAAAAAACAAATGCAGCTGGTTTCAGAATCAGTTCTGTATTCCTGCTAAACTGAAAACAATCTTACAGCTTGAGACATTTACAAACAGTACCCTCGCTACAACAACACAAGTGAAATGATGCAAGTGCACATATTAGTTTTAAAAATGTTATATCCAGATGAAATTTTACCACAAAGCATACAATTCCAAAATCAGAATAAAAAAGCTGTTGAGCTATGTGCCATGCAAGATCACAGTGAACGGGATGTCTGACACTGCTTATTTTTGCACAAGTTGTCTGTCTGCACCAAATGTTGAAGTGGCAATGCAAAGTGTATCTGCCAGATGTGCATCTGTGATAACAGATGTTGATTGCTTTTCACATTATTCATTCTGGACAAGTGCTGCTCAGAAAAGTACATGCTGCCAAAAAAAAAAAACAAATAAACATCAAAGATAATCTTTTTAGAAGACTATGCTATTTCATAGCATTTGCTATTGCACTTGGATTTATTTCTGCAGAAACAACTGGCCAACACTCTCCTGGAATTTAAGTCCTGAGGAAGTAACTGAATTACAATGAGGGTCTGCTAGGACCCCAGAAGTCAGAGTTGTTGATGCACTGAGGTGCATCTTAGATTTTTTTAACTAACTTTTGACTTGATAGCCTGAACAAAAAAATAATGAGCAAGGAAACATTCAGTCTTTCTGGGAACACTGCCTGTCTTCCTACATGCCTAAATAGACCGCTATTGTCTGTGTACCACTGTGGTGTTACATTGTGAATGAAAAGTAAAAGAACAAACGGCCAGAGGAATATATTATACTACTGAGTGTCTGGGAGAATAAACCAAAGCACTTAGATAAAATCCACAAAGAGAAAAGAACTTCACTAACAAGGAATGAACAGTCAAAAACTCAACAGGAGAACAAAGTACTATTAAAGGTCAACACTGCTCAGTGCAAAACTCCGCCAATGATCAGCTGCTATCACACACAAGATGCGCAGACCATCACAGGCAGCTACTTACTGAATGCAATGCTGATGCTTGACTAGTACAGAAAGTGAAAAAAAAATATGGATACCAGTGTCAGTCATTTATCCACAGACAACCCCTGCATCCAACAATTAAAGCCACCTTTATTGACTTGTGTACTTCAGATATCAGAATGTAATAAAACAAAAATAGCAACAAATGGGCACAGTAATTTATTTTAAACTGCCCCCCATACACAGATGTGGGTATCGATTGTTTCCACAGCGATCTCTTCAGTAGTTTAACCACATATGCACAAGTGGAAATTGACACCACTTCCCTATGACACCTTCAGTAGTTTGACCATGTATGTTCAAGCACCAAAATTAAACATTACCCCCAACAATCCCTTCAGTATCGTGTCCATGTCTGCACAAGCACCAGACTGAAACATTTCCATATTGATGCCTCCAGTAGTCTGTCGTACGCACAAGCACTTCACTGACATGAAATTGAAACATTTCTCCAATGACTCCGTCAGTAGTTTGTCCAAGTATGCACAATCACTAAAATGAAACATTTCCCCAACAATCTCTTCAGTAGTATGTCCATGTATGCACAAGCACCAAACCGAAACATTTTCTCAAATGATCACTTCAAGTCTGTCCACATATGAAAATGCATTTCACTGACATCAAAATGAAACCTTCCCCCCAATGACCCCTTCAGTAGTTTGTCCATGTATGCACAATCACTTCAATGTCATCAAAATGAATAATTTCCCCCAGTGATACCCCCTCGCCTCTTTCAATCAGCATTCACGTTCCCAACTATAACCAAGAACCCTGATCTCAAGCTCACATACAGTCAATCCTTTTTTCACACAGGAATATTTCAGTCTTGCACACCAAACTCACACATCAGCATTTCAGCCATGCCAGCACAAATGCACTCGATTACTCTTCTTTAACACCTCATTCACACAAGAACTCATCACTCCTGCAGACACTGCCCGCATACAAGTGCACACACACATACACATATAGAAAACTAACTTTAAGGCTTAACCATTGCAGACACCACCAAAGAAGAAAACCTATTCAAACCAAGAAAACCAGCAACAACATCTGGATTTTCAGGAACTGTCTTGAGTCTGCACTACAAATCAGCACAGCTTACATACAGATGTAAATGCATTACACAGTTAACTGGTCCTGAACTCACTTTTTAAGTGACAGGACCAATTAACCACACACATAAAAAAATAAATAAAAAACTTCCCCCACCATTGCTTTTGCGGGCCACACAAAAGGCATTGGCATCCAGATTGTGGCCCATAGGCTGCCCTATGGACAGCTATGGCCCAGCCCATCAAGTGCTGCACAAATGACCTGCCTATCTATGTCTATCATTGAGTGGCAGACAGGGCATGCAAGACCTGATTTGGGTGCTAATTTTATCAGGGTGAGACATAAGGGATGCAGTAGAAGAGGGTAGTGCTCTTTTTAGAGCACAGAGGCGGTGTGAGGAGGAGTCCAAAATATTTCTGAACCTACTCCATAATGATTACAAGCAGAAGCTCTTGCAGAATGGCTATAATATTTATTTATTTATTGACATTTGTTAACCGGGTTTGTCCAACTGGGCTTGTGGCCCATTTTCAGTGGAGACCCGAGGAGAAAAGCTCCAGTAATACATTTTAAAACAAGTACAATTTTAAACAATAGTGATATAATAGCAGTTATAGCAAAACGATTCACATATGTTGGGTTACATGCATAAAGTTAAAGTTGCATTAAAAAGAAGCTAAGTAACAATTTTACATTGATATAGTTCAATAGGTCAACAATAAACATTTTTTGTTTGTATAAAATTGTGCAAATGCGTATAGACACATTGGAGAGAGAGGTGTAATGAGGTACTAAGTATGATCCTTTTGAGGGTACATAAAGCGAAGGAAGACTAGGTAGGGTCATGGCAAGGGCAGGGCTATAAAGGGACTCAGTATATGCCTGAAGCCAGGAATAGTTTATCCCAGGCTGTCACTCATACCATTATCATCCCATGCATGAGGGAACAGTAACCTGTACCATTATCATCCCGTGCATGAGGGAACAGTGACCTGTACCATTATCATCCCGTGCATGAGGGAACAGTGACCTGTACCATTATCATCCCATGCATGAGGGAACAGTGACCTGTACCATTGTCATACCATGCATGAGGGAACAGTGACCTGTACCATTATCATCCCATGCATGAGGGAACAGTGACCTGTACCATTATCATCCCATGCATGAGGGAACAGTGACCTGTACCATTATCATTCCATGTATGAGGGAACAGTGACCTGTACCATTATCATTTCATGTATGAGGGAACAGTGACCTGTACCATTATCATCCCATGCATGAGGGAACAGTGACCTGTACCATTATCATCCCATGCATGAGGGAACAGTGACCTGTACCACTATCATTCCATGTATGAGGGAACAGTGACCTGTACCATTATCATTCCATGCATGAGGGAACAGTGATCTGTACCATTATCATTCCATGTATGAGGGAACAGTGACCTGTACCATTATCATTCCATGTATGAGGGAACAGTGACCTGTACCATTATCAGCCCATGCATGAGGGAACAGTGACCTGTACCATTATCATCCCATGCATGAGGGAACAGTGACCTGTACCATTATCATTCCATGTATGAGGGAACAGTGCCATCACCATCACAGTCATATGATGTTCTGTAATCCTGACCTCCTTTGTTGAAGGGAAGATGAAGTTAAATAAGGATCATCACTTATGTACTGTAAATGTAACTTATCTTAGCTGCACATACAACTTGCCACTGCATGCCATCTACAAATGTTATACAGTGCTCTTTTTGGCTTTATAGCACACTGAAGAAAGTGAAGTGAATAGATAGATGCTTAGGAGGAGACTGGGGGGGGGGGGGTGGCTAACAAAGTGCCAGGGTGAGTAAAATTTCTTCAAACTGTACAGCTTTATTAACAACAGTAGGGATTCACGATCAAACAGAATACTTTTCAGACATTACTTTCAGTTCTGTGATAGCTGCCATGGGTCAAAGGTAGCAGCACAACTGTTGAATGTTATTACTGTGTTTGTGCATGCATCTTGTCATATACTTGGACAAGTGGGTCAGGATGTTGAGGATGCAGTCTCACATTGTGAGGATGCCTGTTGGTTCAATCCGTCCTCCGCCACTTGTGTTATCATGAAATATTTCAGTTAAAGTTTCTGTGTTGTTATAATAAGTGCAGTATAAGATGGCTGAAATATAGATGAGCAACAATTTTGGGTGGACAGACGTGTGTCATGGTCAGTCTTTGTCAGTAGACTTGTTTCCTTTCCTTTTAACCTGAAGTGAAATGTATGTTTGAGCAGCATGGTTCCTTGTATATGTACACTTGCCTCAGACATAATTATTTTGTCTTGGACTAAAGGCCCATATTGGTTTGTCATAGTAGTTTATCACATTAATCTTCTATCTGTCAGACAGGTATCTGCAGCTGATGATGCTGTTGGTTCAAGTCTTCCTCTCCATTGTGTATGCTAACAGCCTTGTTAAATTAAGAAGTGTTTTTTGGTCCTTCAAGTATATAAGTTTTGCCTTTATTATAGTCAAAATATATAGCAGCTTTAGTTTTTCATTTTATTTATAACTCTCTGTCCTCCACCCTCTTTGTTGCAATAGTTTCTATTAAATTAATTCATTTTTTTTTCTCTCTATGTATTTTACTATTATATGCAGCAACATCACAATCTGTATCTATCTATCTGGCAAGACCTGTCAGACTCCTACAACTACTTCAGCAACACCACCAACAAAAATAACTCCAAAATCACCTAGCACATCTGAATCCCAGACTGCGACAGTCATCTCCACACCTCCTGTCCTACATGTGCTACCTTCAGGTAGCCCTGCACTAGATGCTGGCACAGTTGTACCCACTGGTAGCACTTTTGGCAATGGTGACATTTTTATCACCCACTTGCAGCTGGCAGACACTGTGGGACAGATTGTCAACAGAAGTTTGGATGCTAAAATCAGCCCGATGGATAACCTCATCTGCTAATTTGTTGACTCATGTCCCTGTCCATCACTGTCTCCACCATATTTGACATCCCCAGTGGTGACTGTTCCAGGGTGATGAATAATTTCCCACTGAGTCAATGCTGGCACCCCGTCCTATCCCCTCACTGATGTTCTCTTTCCTTTTGTGACAATGGCCACCCCTGCTGATAGTTCAGTCCTCTCACCATTGTCTTCCTGCTGTTTGTCTGTCTCTTTCACTATTGTGTTCCCCCTCTTTCATTGTGTTATCAGATACCCTCTCAATTGTACTTGTCTTCCTCTGTTTCCTAACCTAACTCTCTTGCCTTCCTCTTACTTCCCTTACTTTCTTCCTTCCTCAATTTACCTTCTCTTTATGCATGAAAACTAGACACCTGTCCCGCAAAACAAAACAAACAAAAAAAAACAGTCCTCCACATTCTCCACTTCCATCTTGCATATTTCCTTAGTTGCTCATCTTCTGTTCTACTTGCTTCCCTATGTCATTTTTTTTCTGTAATCTTATTTCCAGTCTTTAAGCTGTTCAAAATAAACAAACGTACCTCTCATATTCCCATCTGGTGCTTCCAAATCATTTATTATTTATGATACTATTCTGAGAGGTGGGCCACAAAGTGCACCGCTGATGTCCAGGTACAATCAATGAGAATTAGCACTGCCTATTGTACATCAAAGAGCTGGGCTGCATTTCCTATATGGACATATGAAATGGCTTCAGTCAGCACTGGATATGCATGTGAGCTGAGTGTCTCTGTGTGACAGACATTCTTTAATACCACAAATGTGTAACCGCACACTGATGTGTAAGTTTCCCTGATGTTGTTTATCTCACTGCTTCTGTAGCTCAGCCTGTATAAATGAAGTGCTTTGCACACTGTAAGTGAGAAGCGTTGTGGGTTCATGCCCCATAAGAGTTACATACAGGTACATCACTTTTCATAGGTTCATAGGTTCATAGGTTCATACTAGGCTATCTGCCGTGGCTTAGGCCACCCCTTTAGTATGGGGAACTATACCCATTATTTTTCTGTGCCTCTGTCCAGTGACACTGAGGTAATCATCCATTGGTCAAGATTTCTCTTGAACAAGGCCATGCTCTGCCTCACATGTGATGGATCTAGATTTTTGAGGTGAAGCATATTCATCAAATCTGGGTTTGATGGGGGCCTGTATGTTAGGCAAAGGTCACCTCTGAGCTGAATAGAGCTGGAGTTCTTTCAGTCGGCAGCATAGGACAGATTGAGACCCTTTATCCTTTTGGTGAGGAACTTTGTGGCCTCTCCAGCTGCTGCAAATGGGGCATTGTACTCAATCATTGGTCTGATGAGTGATGAGTAAAGGAGACTATGACCTCCCTTGATCTAGATGAGAATCCCTTCATGATAAGGTGGGCAATGTAGAAGGTCTTCCTAACTACTTTAGCTACATGACAGACTACTATCAACCTGGGTCCCCAGGTCCCAGTGGATTGCCACCTATTTGGTAGCTAACTATGCATTTTTGGCATTTAACTTCACCAGTTATCCGCTTCTGTGAGACCCTTCTGAAGGATATCTGTGTAGTTTGCAGTCATCTGCAAACTTTGTCACACCACTTGTGACAGGCTTTGAGACATCTGGCCCAGCAGCTCTCTGACCCCTGGGTTTCTGTCACTCAGCCAGTTTGCAACCCATCTTGTGATGTATGGCATGATCTGCCTTTGGATCCCATGGCTACCACAGTTGCATCAGAGGTAAGACTTTGATTAAACAGCTGTCTGCTGTGGGTTAATTCCTCATTGAGTTCATGGACACCATCAGGTCCGAGAGCAGTCACACTTGGGCTGGAGATGTTTGGGGGAAATTTGCTTTGATTTTTTTATGAGTTTTCTTTTTTTTTTTACTTATAGTGATCAAGGGTGTCTTACCTTTTAAATTTTTTTGCTTATCTTTGTAGTAGCTCCTCCTTTTGTTGTAGAGTTTGTTTATGGCTGGGGTCCACCAGACTGGATGGGTACAAAGAGTCTTTGTTTTGGATTGCCTTCCATGCAGTCCTGCAGGTGCTGGTAGAAGGCATTTGTAAGTGATTCAGGAGACCACACTAAGTGAGTGTTAGAAGTTTGAAGTGCTCTTTTTACTGTCTTCTTTTATTTCAGGTGGGGGGGGGTGAGTGGGGGTGGGATGAGCCCCCAGTTAGATTGTGGTCTCACTGTCTGGTCATACACTCGGGTGTTACAACGTTTTGACCCATGTCCCATGTGATGAGATGATGTATGTTATCTCCTCTTCTGGGGATGTGGTGACTAGTTGTTTCCATGCATTTGAGTTTATGAATTGAAGGGAACTTTGGGCTAGGGTGTTTGGGCTTGAGTAGTGTTCCCAGTCTATATTAGGGTAATTGAAGTCACCTAGTATGATGGTGTTTGGTGATACATTTATCCCCTCTAGTGTTTTCATTTACATTAGAGTGTTTGTTTCCAGACATTTGCATTATAGTACAAGCACACTGATTAGACTTTGCTGGTATAGTACCAGCTTTTGATTGCTATATTTGCTCTTTTCTCTACCCCCACCCATTATGTGTTATTTTACATTTTTATCTTCAGTTAGTTTACATGTATATCTGTGTGTTTCATAGCCCATTATCCACTGTCTGCCACAGTCCTGCCTATTTCACTATCTCCCTTAGCAGTTTTGTCTATATGTTTGCTTAAGTAAATCTACTACCTCCTCTACCCTCTTAGCATAATCTTAATTTCCGTACAACCTTCCATGAGTTATATTCTCTGCATATATGCATCACTAACAAAAACAAATAATAGATTGGCACCCCTGCCGCATGAGCCTGCAGGGCTGACTCATAGCTTCATCTTCTCGCTGCATCTGTGCATGCAAGGTTACACTGCGAACTCTTTGGGCTTGTGCTTGATGAATGAGCACTTCTGATGCTGATCATACTTCCCGGAGACTGCACCATAGCCCTTCACCCTCTTGCTATAGTCCTTGCTATGGCAGCAGCCTCTGTTTTTAATGAGCTGTTCACTGTGCACACTCACTTGGCTGCATTAGTTGTTAATGAGCATCGGGGCGCATGACGTACACAGAGTAAATAGCAGGAGTGAATCTCTGAGTTAATCATCCTTTCGTGCTCCTATATGACATTAAATCAATCAAAGACAGACTGTTATGACATACTTACCAAATAAAGTCCTTCAAAATAAGAAATCCTTAGGTAGACATTATCCCAATTCGAAATCCCTTCAAAAACACTTCATCTAACTTTCCCTTTGAGATTTATAACAAATGTTACATACTACAGGCAGCCTCTGAGAATGGATTTACTCTTATCAATTCCATATTTAGTTTTCATTGCTGAATTTTTTCAACATCACTTTCATCTTCCTATCTTTAGTACACTCCTTACTGATATATGTTCAACTGTGTATTTTTCCAAGAAAATCCCATAGTGTGCACACAAATAATCTTTTGTAACAGAAGTAGAACATGACTGCCTTTGTCATATGTGTAAATTTAATAAAGATGTTTGAAAAAAAAGAACAGGAGGTGAGAACAAATATAAAATATGAATTTCTAGCCACGACTCTCCTTGAATGGGGTAGGAAATACCCCTTTTTGCGAATTCTTATTGACAGAGACAGGCACTAGAGATTAACATGTTTATCATCACATCCCAAGAAAAGAAGGTTCCTGCATTAATAAACTTTCCTTACCCTTATAATCTGTGCCGCATCCAGCATAATACGACTCCGCTGTATCCCTGACAATGTTCTCCATTTCAGAAAGGCTTCCTTAGCACTCTGGATGGCTAGATCCACTTCCTGTTGTCCAGAGCTTGTGAATTCACAGATCACACGTCCTAAGGGTAGATGGGAAAAAAAGTAAGGCTTCTGTAATGAATTTATAAAAAGAATCTGAGCCCTCTGTTTTACGGATATTAATTTACTGAAACAAACATGCATATTCTTACTCCTTCATCATCCCCTTATCTTTGTTTCAGCCATTTTGTTCTTCAGGGAACCTTAATGGCAAAGAGGACTGATGGTGAACTCTACAACACTTTGTGCTCCTGGCCACTGATGTTTTTAACCTACATAAAATTTTTGCATTAAGTTTTCACTATCAGTTCATTCTCTTCATGTAACCTCAATCCAGAGTTCCACCTTACCTCACTTTGGATTATGGTTTTGTAAAAGGATGGATTGACGAAAATATTTCACCTATTTTTAATTTCCATGCATATAAATAACAGGAATAGTTTTGACTTACTGGATTTGTGAGTTCTGCAAAGATTTGTTAGCACATATGTGGTCAAATACTCTTGAAATTTCCTAAATTTGTAAAGAGTAAATCATTATTTCTCAGCATTTACTTGGCAAAAGAAGGTAAGTACCATATCCTTATTCAGCAATTTCAGCAAATACTATTTTGCATATTTGGCTGTGAATGCTAGCCAACTGTCCTACACAAATTAATAATTAATGCCTTTTTCACTTACTTGTCTCCTCTCTTTATATGTTTGATTCCCTTCCACAAAACTATGCTGATCAATATTTCTCATTTTTGGCATTCTCTTCCGTAGTATAGACATAAACACTTTATAATCATGGTTTAAAATTGAAATTCATCTGCACAAAACTGGGTCTCAAGGGTCTTTACCCTCTCTGGGTAATGCAGCCATCACAATTCTCTTCCGAGTTACTGTTACTGTCCCACATTTTAAAATATTGTTAAATAAAACGTTCCAGATCATTATCACTTTCTTCTAGCCTAACTTCCAAACTTCCACAGGAAGACCATTTGTTTCTAGAGACTTCCCTGTTAATTGATAATACATCACCATTTTATCTCATCGCTTCCTATCTTAGCAATTAATTCTTGAGCATCATCTTCCTTATATCTTTTCAAAGTTAATTAATTCTTCCATAAATATTTCTGTTTCTGCCTTTTCTTGGTTTCTTCATTCCTCTGCTTTACATACATTTTTATAACATTATAAAATATCTCTAATACTGCTTTAGCATTTCTGATTGTTTTTCTTACCATAGGCTCCCTACATTTAGTAACAACCCTTATTATTTTTTGTTATCTATGTCATTGTGATAATAGTTTTGTGCTGGAGTTATCAAAAATACTTGCTTAACTGCAACCGTTCTAAATTCATATATAGTGTCCAAATACTTCCTTTTATTCCCTTTAGCACTCAGTAGTAGCTCTTCTTCTGTAACAGTCACCTTCTTCTAAAATACTTTAACCTTTGACAACACCTCTAAATAATTCCCATTATTTCTTTCCCATATCTTTTTCTCTCTTATTTTGCCAAGTTAAGCTCTATTTTCATTTTATCTTACTCCCTAGCTATTCCTTCTGAACTGATTCTTATCTTCCCGAATAACTGTTGAATTATTTCTACAACCCATTTCTTAACTTTTCTTAAAAATAAGGAGGACAGTGACAATGTCTGATTTTTACTTTATTATCTTGCATCTTTACCTTAGCCTTTATTCTTGCATGATCTGACATAGGTACTAGTAAAGTTTTAAAGCTTTCAATTAAATACACAAAATCGTGTGAGATATAACTTCTATCCAGGTTTACCCAGTCATAGTAGCTTGGGGAATAATATGTAAATTCTGTATGAGTTCCTGCTACTAAAGTCACATCTTCCATTTCATATATTCTCATATATTTTTTTCAGAAATCTACTGTCTTTTGTTATATTCTTCCCTTCTGTGTCTTCCTGATATATCCTCATTATTGCAAATCAGTTTCAGGTCCTCACCCATAAATAGTATTCCCCACTGAAAGCTAATTATTTTACCAAAATTCTCTTAAGCTCTACAGTAGCAGTTTTAGGTAGACTATAAATTCATGCCAATGTAATCTTCCATCTCAGCCAATAAACCCTTATTACCACAAATGTACCATTAATTGTCTTTCTTTCCCTCTACTATTTCTGTTGGAGCCCTGTTCCCAATCATTATTATTACACTTTTCATTTGTCCCTGATACCCTGTTGAGTATCCATTATGAAATCCTTTTCTGGTTAAATTCACAAAATCATTTCTATCCAGTGTGCCTCTTGTAGCATTGCTATTTGCATCCTACTCTTCTTAATATAACTCAGTATTCTTTGTTGCTGTCCAAAATTTCCTCAGCAGAAAGTTCCTGCTGGAACCGCATTCCAAATCCTGCAAAGGCAATATTCTTTGCTTTTTTAGTCTGTACCTGCAATGCCATTTATATTCCATAATATAATTGATAAGGCAGACATTTTGATAAAACGCTGTTACTTTCACATATTCTCCATAATAATTTTTAGACTATATATTTCCAGCTTGCAACTTACATTTGTAGTACTAATTATACTATTTTTATACAAATGTCTCAGAGTTCATCATTCAGTCATTTTCGTATTGGCTGCAGCTCTAGACATACTGTCTCCAAGTGTATGTGTTTGCTGATGGCAAAATAACTAACATGTTTACACATGCATTAAAATGCTCTTTTCCAATATGAGAACATGAACATTTTTCATGCTTTCAGATTTCTAGTTTGTTTGCTTAGAAAAAGAAAAAAATCCCCTTATTTGTAGGAGAAACATAGAAATATATGCTTCTATCTATATAATTCTAGTTGAAAATGTTATAATTTAATACACATATAATATGATCAATACACTTTTACATCCCTCCTGCAGCCCAAGATCATAACATTATATGCTTATATCTAGGCTTTATCTCATTATAGTATAAACCTCACTTATATTACTGTAAGGAAAAAGTACTTTCCTACTTTAACATCACTAGCATAAATAGCAGTCACTGATAATACTTACCCAACCTCATATTTCAAATACCTTTGCCTTCTATACAGAACTACTTTATAATATAATATGCAAGTTACATTATACACATATTACTAAGAACATATTATATTACATTATACACATATTACTATAAACAAATACTTGTTTTTGCTTAAAGTTATAGCTACAGTCCCTGCATTAACATTTTAAACATTAATGACAAAGTGGGAATTATACAATAGCACCCTCCCACCAATTTAATTGTCAGCAAACTTCCATTCTTTTCACCCATTCCTTGCAGAAGCACTGTTCTCTTATCTAAACTGCATTGGTTCATAGGTAGGTACTAGGCTATCTGTCCGAAGGCATTTATAAGCCTAGCCAGAATGTGTTGGCTTTTGCCGCCCCCTTATATTAGTTCCCTGTACCGCTGTCCAGCAGAGCCACTGAAGTGATCCCCGGAGTAAACTTTCTGTTTCCCATCCACTCGTCAAGGTTTCTCTTGGAGAGTGTTAGTAAGGAGCTCTGCCTAATGTAGATTGGAATCTTGTTCCAAAGCATGGGAAGTCTCTGGGACAGGAATCTATCCCTCCAGCATGTCCTATTTATTGTTGTGGTGAGGTTTAGATCCCTAGAGCATGTAGCTCGAGATGATATGGTTTTCTTTAGGTGGAGCATGTCCATCAATTCTGGGTTGGACATGGCCTTGACATCTTATGGAAATAACACTTTACAATTCCTGCATTTATTTCTTAATTTCACATTATTACTGGTCTTCATTCTCAACAGATCAGTCATCCAACAATAGTCTCTGGTTCAAGTTCAATGATCTTTCTAGTCTGCTACTGGACTTTTTTCTGTTACTCACTAATTTTCCTTTTAGGATAATGGAAAAGGTTTCACTGGGAAGTTATTTCTATGAATATTGTTACTGTTAGAAGAATGAGAAGCAGAGTCACCTTCAGCTTGCTATCTTACCCTTGGGTGGCTAAACCTTTTTATTTCTTCTTTAGCCTGTTTTGCATCCAAAAATATATTTGATTATCTAGGAAAAAAGTATTCCAAAGATAGCTAGATAAAGCAACTTCAAATTGCACACCTGTCTCTTGGCATTCTATGACTGCAGTGATAAACTCACTTCTCTTCTACCTGGTATACAGAGAATAATAATTTTCCAGAAAAAAAAACTCTGTTATCCCTTTTATTTCTGCCACAGTTCTGCCAGGAGCAGCTCTTTCTGTTGTTATGTCTGTGTCTTTAATAATATTGATCTTGGCTCTGTTCCCTTGACCAAATTTGGAGCATACAAATGTACACCCTTTCAATTAAAAGACACTGCTCTGCAATACCCATCAAGTTATTGATTATTTGTAAATTAATGCAATCTATTCCTTTGAGTTCCTGTTGTATTGTAAAAATCTCAGGTTTTCACTGCATCCTCAGACTTGTAACTCTATTGTTGTATTGTAAAAATCTCAGCTTTTCACTGCATCCTCAGACTTGTAACTCTATGATTTTTAAACAATTCTTCCTGAGAAGCCTCAATCAGACAGTCTTTCTTTTATTTCAACCTCTGTTTTATGTAGTTTTCTCAGCTCATCCCAATAGCCAGTTAAAGCTTCTTCTGTTATCTCCAGACATACTTCATTTGACTTTAATCTTCCTCCAGTTGTTGTTGTGTCTTTCGGCTTTTCCCATTTAGGGGTCACCACAGCGGAACTCCGGTCCGCTAATGATTGGCAGTAGATGTTTACATGCCGAGTTGCCAGCTCTGATGCACAACCTTCAATGAAGGTACGCCCATTCACGCAAGTCTCCACACAGAAGACGCTCTAGCTGAGAATTGAACAGGACAACATCTTACTGTGAGGCGACAACGCTACCGTAGCACCACCACCGCAGTTAATCTTCCTCCAGTGTCTCACTTATTTTAAACATCACTGAATGCACGTGTTTTATTTTCCCTCTTAATGACTAGAAGCCATCTCATGTACCAAAGTTAAAACCTGAAATGCTTTTTGCTGAACAATTGTAGTGCTCCCCCTCCAGCCCTTCAGAGCTTTTTGTCTCCTTTTCTAGCTGACTTTCTCTTACCTTCTCAAGATTTCTTCTTTGGTGACATCCAGACAGTTTAGTAACTAGCCAGTAAATGCATCTTACCAAAACAGCTTTTACTAGCTTGTTTACACCCCTTTTATACACATGGAGAGCTCTAATCAATCTGCTTTACAGAGTCCAGTCATTATAGAGTTCCCCCAGATTTGTCCAAAAGTCTTGATAAAAAAGCTGGCAGTGGAGCCTATCAGAAAGGTCTCCTCACCAAAAAGAAATTATCTTTTAAATACATTTATTATCAGTCTGGAGGTATTAGACAGTGAAAGTCAGTACCTGTACATAATCTAGTTTATTTTACAATGATACAGTCACAAGCTAATTTTATTTAGTATTTTACCTTCCATTATTTAGACACACAATAGAAACAAAGTGATTTGCCACCAGTGGGCGATCGAGAATTTTCCTGTCCTCCTCAGTAATGTATTAATGTCCTGTCCAAGGCCTGCACTTTTCTAGCTGCAGGTTTAGTACAGGACACAAGCACAATAACTGATGAGCGGCAGCATTCACAGAATGTTTGGAATTATACACCCGCTTCTACACCATATTTCAGAATGTAGCCCCGCTCCCCACATGTGTAGTCCCTATACCTTAAAAAGTCCATTTTCCTGGGCAACATATCTTCTCTTCTTAATACTACAAAACCAGGCCTTTTAAAAATGAAGCCATTTAACAAGAGAATGCAACCATAAACCATGGCAATATACTAAGTATATTTATGATTTAAAAATGAAGTCATGCAACAAAAAAATCTAACCATAAACCACAGCAAACACACTAAGTATATTTATAATTTAAATTTTAGCACAACTCAGCGCACAAAATAAGTTATTAACAAATTATTAAATGTTATGCCATGATATGCCTGACAAAGGCTTTGCTGATGAAGAGTGCTTACCCACAGGTGGTGATAAAGTTCTGAGTATTAAAAAAAAATCAGAAATTGCAACCTTTCATGGTTCTGTTTTGAATGATTCTATCCCCTGCTACATTGTGTAACAACATTCATGGCAGTCAGTCTATATTCAGTAAGGTGAAATGGAAACCTGACTTAAAAAAATGACAATACCTGCTTTTGTATCATCTTCATGAAGTAAATTCCCAGGATGTGTAGGTTTTTAAATGTCACTATACATATCTTAGTCATAAAATTCACCATCCCCAAACAAATTAAAAAAAAGTAACCCAGTAAACTCAACTTCAGATGCTACAAAGCAGTTAGCATAAAATGCTTATGTCCAAATCATTTTCCATAGGTTCACTGTGATGAAAAGTATGAAGAATTTACTCACTTATCACTAGTTCATTCCTGGTACAATAAGGGTTATTTTCTCTAATGTTGCCAGACTCTGTGGTCACCTGAGAGCACTTAAAATGCTGTGCTGTGCTGCCCTTCCATCCTTACAGCAGCTTAAAATTCTCTCAAGCTCATTGTCCCACCTCCTTTCCCTCAAAGCCTGCAGGTCTAACAGGTGAAATCAATAACCTGACAGAACTCAGATGATGTACTACATTATGTTAGCATTAGAAACTTATTATTTTTTACTAAACTGGTACCCGTATGTCAACAACAACCTCCTGATATGGATATACAAGCCAAAAAAACACTATCCGCTGCATTCAGGATTTTAGTATTCAGATTGGTACCTGCAGATGCTACATCTCTAAATAACATCACATTTATTTGCTACTGTATGCGAGTGCCTTAGGACAGCCAATACTGCAAAAACTTTACACAGTTATTGAGTTACTAACATATTTTTATGAAGAGGTTTGTGTTTAGGATAAGACTTAAAAATATTATGTGCCTGAAAGTCCACAAAAATATATGAATTCAGTATAAGGCTGCAAGCTAATGGCTAGCTAATACAAACTGGGGCAGAATTACTGTAAGACACAGCAGATAATCATAATTTGCCTATAAAGGTGTGCTAAAACTGTTAGGAAAAGAAAAGCTTGCTATTTGTTAGGTTTCTAGAATGAATGTTAGTGGGTATAGTAGGGTGCATTACCAGACATAGATTTATATTTGAAGAGTCATCATGGTAAATGTTACGCTGGAAGTGCAGCAGTGCAGTGGTTAACATTGTTGCTTCACAGCAAGAGGTTCTCTGGTTTGATTCTTGGCTGGCGTGCCTTCTGTGCTGAGTCTGCATGTCTTCCCTGTGGCCGTGTGGGTTTTCTCCAGGTGTTTCAGTTTCCTCCCACAGTATAAAGAAATGTGTCTGGAGTGTTTCTCCCTGAGCCTCTGCTGAAAATTGGCTTGTTCCAAGTTGGATTTTCCTGGTAAGCAAATGTTAAATGAATAAATATAAAGAAAAACAACAGGCTGACAAGAACTGTTGGTAACTATACTTTCTGGATTTGAACAAATAGTAGAGTGCAGTGCATTATTCACAAAGAAATACATTTGTGACCAAAAATAATATATTGTGAAATACATGCACTATGATCACAGCAAGAGCCAGGGTAGTTTACTACAAAATAAAGGCACAGAATAATTCAAACTCTAAAATTAGAAATGGCGGTTAAGGTTTCCTTCAGGGTTTTAGACCTGATTTCTGGTCACTGATTGTATTTGTATTATATAGTATTTATCAGTTTGCTTATTTCTTAACTAATCAGGCAAATATGTTAATCCAGGAACCCTTTTCAAACATATATATATATTATGCATACATATATATATGTATATATATATATATATATATATATATATATATATATATATATATGTGTGTGTGTGTGTGTGTATATATATATATATATATATATATATATATATATATATATATATATATATATATATATATATATATATATATATACACACACACACACACACACACACACACACACACACATATATATATATATATATATATACACACACACACACATATCTATATATATATATATATATATATATATATATATATATATATATGTATATACTAGCTGTACCTGGCCACGCGTTGCTGTGGCTCAGTCTGGTTAAATGGAAAAGAAAGAAAAGAGAAAGCGCACGTTTCTAATATGTTTAATTTCACAATGCTTGTGGGTATACAATATTTTTTGTTGTTCCATTGTCTGTGCAGATATAGAGATTGTCTGGTTTGCCGACTCTAGAACACGGAACATATAATTGTCCATGTGAGAAGCAATCTGTGTGTAGATCTAAACTGCACAATTCTAAAGACTGGCCCTGAGCTTTGTTGATGGTGATTGCAAACTCCAATCGAATTGGGAATTGCAATCTCTTGGTGATTGCAAACTCCAATTGAATTGGGAATTGCAATCTCTTAAACTCAAATGGCATATCCGTTGGAATCATAGGAATGCAAGGAATGAGGACATCTTCACCTTTGAAAGGTCCTGTCAAGATTGTTGCTTCTATGATGTTGCTCATTAATTTTTTTACTGCAAGCCGCGTGCCGTTGCAAAGCTTTGGCTTGTTGATATTTCGCAACATGATAATTGGCATGCTGATTTTCAATTGCAGTACGTGCGGTGGCATCCCTTGGAGATCGAGTGAATTCAAAAATTCTGTTGGATAATTAACCGCTTCACCTGCTTCGATAACAGTGTCAACGGACTTGTATGTGACTGCCTCGCTTTGAATGTTAGACTGAATAATATTGTTAAGTTCGTAGACGTCTTTGTTCTTGGCCGCAAGAATAGCTCGTTCAGTCAGCCAAACGTGATTCTTATAATTGGTTTGAATATTGGGAAATACTTTTTCAACCAATTCTTCTTTTGACGTCACTAAATTGCAGAAGTTATGAGGCAATGAAATTCGTCCTGATGTCAGATCAACCGGCACCTTTCTGTTCCCAATTTCCAGCAATTGATGTGAGAATATCTCAGCTGATCGATCGTTTTGCCACTGGACACGCATATTTGTAGTTAATTTTAATGTTTTTATGTGTCGCCACAAAGTAGAGTATTTCAGGCAAGCATTTATTTCATCCACTGGTGTCGATCGAGGAGAACGAAGCAGATCTGAAGCTGCAGAACGTGATCGCCGTGCTCGCAACCGTGCATCCTCAAGTCTGGCTGCACGTCGCTCTGCTGCTTCCTCGGCACGTATTTGAGCCATTCTTTGTCTGTCTCGCTTGTTCGCTGATGCCCGTTCTTCCTCAGTTTGATTTGCAATTACTCGTCGCACTGCTTCCCCTCCGCGAGTACGACGACCTAAGTTTGATCTTCTGCGAGGCATTATTTGGATGAACTAAAGCAGATCGATTGCACTGAAAAAGAAGTAAGAAAATTATAACAAAAACATATAAAATTGCATATTTGTATACAAATATATAGAATCCATAGTAGGTATATAAAAGCACGCGCATATTCGAATGCAACGTGTGACATCTATATAATAGGTATATAAAAACACGCGCGTATTCGAATACAACATTGTGTGAAAATTTCAAAGCAATTGGTGAAGAACTTTCGGAGATTTAAGATTTTGAACAAACGAACATCTTCATTTTTATTGATATATATATATATATATATATATATATATACATATATATATATATATATATATATATATATATATATATATATATGGATCTACCTGACTACATCGACTGTTCAGAACGCCGACAGCGAGTCAGAAGATCGACAAGTCAGAAGACCGACGGAGGAAGACACCGACGCCGAGAACACTGAGATGGGGAAAGGATGTGTAAGTATGCGGTAGTGACGGCCATTAGGGTGCGAGTAAGGTAAGTGTGCGATGTTGACGGTGTGTAGGGATAGGGGTGGGATAAGTGAGTTAGGGTTAGGGCGTGGGTTAGGTAAGGGTGCGAGTAAGGTAAGTGTGCGATGTTGACGGTGTGTAGGGATAGGGGTGGGATAAGTGAGTTAGGGTTAGGGTGCGGGTTAGGTAAGGGTGCGAGTAAGGTAAGTGTGCAATGTTGACGGTGTGTAGGGATAGGGGTGGGATAAGTGAGTTAGGGTTAGGGTGCGGGTTAGGTGAGTGTGCGATAGTGACGGACCTTAGGGTTAGGGTTTCGGTTAGGGTTGTAGATAGTTGTGTATGTAAGGGTTAGTGTTGGTTTGTAAGGATTTTGGTGTGCTTGTGTTGTGTGTGTGGGTTTTGGACAGGGGATTTGTTTTGTTTGTTGTTATGATGTGTCGAGTGTATGAGGTGTCGTGTTTGTGAACTGTCGATTATGTGGTGTCGGTGAAGTTGTTGTCGGTGTTGTGAACAGTCGATGTAGTCAGGTAGATCCATATATATATATATATATATATATATATATATATATATATATAAAATTTCCCTTCAGCTGGTCGACTAACATGAATGTTGACATCCAGAAGATATACTACTCTATATCGAAAATGTAAATGATGACTTTCTACGCTGAGGAAAAAGAAGCCTAGCACATGCAACTTTAAAACATAATTTTTTTACAGAGGGGGCAAGCCTCCTGTACTCCCCCCTAATTATATATGCTGTTTTCAAGATTGACAGTCCCTGGGAAAATGGAAGCCACAGGTAAAATGTGTGTGTGTGTGTGTGTGTATATATATATATATATATATATATATATATATATATATATATATATCTATATGATTTACCTTCTGTTAGTCGACTAACATGAATGCCAACATCCTGAAGGTAAACCACTCTACTTTGAAAAAAGAAAAGTCATCTTTCTAGTATGCATGTGCTGGGGAAGAAGCCTGGTGCATACGACTTTAATATATTTTTTTTGTAGATGGGTAAGCCTCTCTGCACCCACCTGTGTGGGAGGGGGGCTTTGCCCTCCACTTCCTTCTCTAATTACATATAATAACTCTGAGATCGCAAAATCCCTAGGGAAAGGGAATATTCCCCTACCCAGGGACTATCGATCTTGCATACCTGTAGACTTTATAGTTGACGAAATGTGGTCGATTAACCAGATGTTGACCAAATCAATGAAACCCATATATATATATATATATATATATATATATATATATATATATATATATATTGTGTGTGTGTGCATGTATATGTAGACATATAGATAGCTAGATAGATATAATGACAGATATACCATAAAGCACAAGGGGTGTGCATAATACAGATATTACTGCACGCTAAAGGGTATTGTTAGGTTCAAACCAGAGAAGTCAGTGCCTTAAAATCCCCGGGTGTGTGGTGGTATATGTACGATACATACCCCCATGCCTTATTGCATGTATAAAATGACATCTATTTTTTTTTCCAGTTTGAATTTTATATTTAGTAGTCTACTTATAACAACGATATGTTCTGTAAAGTAAAATAGTTAATTATCTCACTTTAACTAAATAATAGCCGTGCATGGTTATAATTTTTAACTGTGTGAAATTTTTATCTGAAAATTTTCAGGGCTGTCATTTAAGAAAATCTTCTGACAAACTGTTGCATGTTATTGCACAGCTCAGTTCATAAACATGTGCTAACATTATGCCATACCTCAGATGAGTTCTAAGGTCACTGAGCTCAATTGCGAAGACAACATATTAGCAGCACAGTGATACATAAACATGTACAGTTTTTCAAGTAATGCAGCCTCAGAAATGTTGACAAGACTAATCATGCTGGTGAAATCTAGAAGAACATAAATACAAATATATGCAAGCAGCAAATCTTCTCCTTCACTTTTAAGTTGATTTAGCTAATGATAAACTTGTTTTATTAATTTCAAGTTTGTCTCACTAGGTTAGTAGCCTCTTTTTCTACAAACTACTGTGGGAAACTTGGACAAGGCATTGAGGAACTTCCCCAGTCATTTTTGTGTTGCAGAGTGGGACCATTGTTGCTGTGGGCTTTTTGTTTCATTCTGGGCATGTAGTAGGCTCTGAGAACTAGGAGACATACTGGTATAATGTCGGAAACTGTTGCCGGCAGTTTCTTCTCTTTGAAAAATAATATTAGTTTTGAAGGTAATTTGGCTTAGGAATTTTTGGTTAAAAAGGAGAAAGTGATTAGAGAAGAGCGGAAGGTGAGTGATGTGGAACTGAAGTCACCTGAGACTTCACATCAACAAGAGAAGGAGTGTTCTAGAGTTGTATAGAAGGTGGTCAAGCCTTCCCACCCTGGAAAAATGCTTACGAATAAGTTCACTAATGGAGCAGGGAGAGAAGTGAAGACAATTTGACCCTCACAGGATTTGGAATATGGTTCCAGCAAGAACTTTTTTTTCTGAGGAGATTATGGACAGCAACAAAGTTGTTGTTACAACCTTCCAGTCAGGAAGATGATATTTTGCATGATTTGCTGGTGCTGAGTGAGCTGGAGAGTTGTAAGGATATTTTCTAAATATGTTCATACATCAGTGCTAGGCTAATTGCCCTTGTCAGCCATTTTAAGCCTAGCCAATTATCCCTTGTGAGACTCAAACCCTGCGCCTTGTGTTTGTAAGGCAAACACCTTAACCATGAGGCCACCCTCCTAACCCACTGGGGGGGGATTTAATGGACAAAATACAAAAAGAAGATTCAGAACTCATACATATGGATGCTATGAAAAAATAAATCATAAGGGGATATAGTAAGGTAGAAGGAAGTGAACCACTACATTTAGTTACACAATAATGCTTTCCTCATGCAAAGAGAATTGGAAAATTCTAAGCAGTTTTCCTGAAGTTAGAAAAGTAGTGGGGAAGCTCTTATTTTTATAAATAAAAGAAGGAAGAATTTTAAGAATATTTTTCAAAGTAAGTTAAGTTTTAGAAATAATAAGGAGAGTAGAAAGGGAATGTTCAAATGTTTGAACTGTAACTACTGCCAGTATCTGAAGGTAGATGCAAAGGAAGTCTCGTTAAAAAAATGTTAAAATTTTAGTTAGGGGCTTTTATGCATGCAGATCTAAATTTGTAGTGTATTTATCTGTTTGTTCATATTGCCCTGCATATTATGTAGACAGAACTGCAAGAGAACTATACAAAAGGCTATATGAATATTTATATGCTAAAACAAGCATGAATAATGCATGGATAAATCATTATTGTGTAACTAAATGAAGTGGTTTACCAAAGGTTTTAGGTTAGATACTGTACCTGAATATGATAATAGGTTAGATGCTGTAGTAGAGTTAGACTGGAGGGAATATTGCTTAATTTAGATGCCAGCAGCCTCCCCCCTCCCTGGGATTAAATGATAAAGAAAACTTTTAAAGTCTATTTAAAAAGAAAGAAGCTGAAGCACTAATGCAGGCAATAATTAATTTAATTAGATTAATTATGAAAATGTTCTATTGTGATTTTAATTGCTGGAAGTATACAATGCTGTGTTTTATTTATTTTCATTCAGTTTGACAAAGTCTAACCATAGAGGAAAGCGCTTACCGGATGAAGATTTTTTTTTTGCATCCTGATACATTAAATATACTAAAATTTCACTTTCTTTAGTTGTTTTTTATGGTATTATTTTAGTAAGTACTGTTTTAACTCTAGCCTAAAAAGGGAGCAGTCTGTATGCTCAGTTAAAGCCGGAAGAAGTGACTATTATATTTTTGGTGCAAATACAGAGAATTAATGGCTAGAAGAATGCAGTCTGAGAGAAGGGGCTTTATAGGGAAGGACAGGCTCTGGCTCAGCTTTTTAGGTTATAAATTTGAGTGGCAGTAAAATGTTTGGAATTAAGAGGGGAGGGGTGTTTAGTTTGAGTATTTTGAAGAGTAGGGAACCAAAAAGATATGACCTGGCCTATACTGGAAGTCAGATCTATGAAGGAATAAGGCAGTGTTGTTCATATCACGATAAGTTAGGTATGAATTAACACATTTTATTGGAGACAGTCTGAAGGGTGGCAGTATTTTTGATAGTGGCAGATGCAAACAAGGGGAAGCTCTACCCAAGTTGAGCAATGCGGATATCTTTTCCTCTTACAACCCCTGGTGGATTCAAGAGTAGCTGAGATAGTCTGTTGGCCCAAAAGTATAGACTGTTAATCTTGGCTCTCCATGTTTTTATTTGCTCATGGAAGTTTACTAATTGGTGTAGCCAGATCATGAAATATCTAAAGGAGGTGCTGGTGCCAATGGGTCTGTTATCCTGAAAGGATTGGAGAGAGTTGGGTAATCTTTTATAAGGGTGAAAAACATGGAGCTTGTTTTTTATAACTGAAAATAGTTTCTTGGAATTTAGCAAGTGCTGCTGTTGTTGACAAATATCCTTTAAAGGTTAAGTTTTCAATTTTATGATGTGACGGATGAGACCTACAGATGACCATATGCTGCCAGCTTAAAGCAAGTATATTAAATCAGTTTAAATGAATAGTACCTTACTCTTCTTCTGAGTATGGAAGTTTGCAATGCTTCCACTTAAAGCATTTAGAGGAAGAAGAATGTTAGACGGATCATGTTTTTTTATGTCTAAATGGTCTCATAGATTCTCCTCTGGATGATAGAACAGATGGAAAGTATATTCGTGTTACTGCTACCTGATTTTCCCCTTTTCTTCATATAATTTAACAGATTTAAAGAAGGAACATAAAATATATATTTCTTCTGCAACATACATTGTCAAAGATTTGAGTTTTAATGTATTCACACAAATTTTCTGCTAGCAGTCAGGCATGCCTGTTAATGACTCTGGAATCATAACAGCTGTTGTGCAGCATGGGCTGCATAAGTACACATCAGCACCTCGAGGCCTGAGAGTCTCATGACTGCATTTCAGATAAACGGTGCTCTGCTAGGATAACATAAGCGCTAAATGACCATGAACTCTGAGAAGTGTTAAATGGAATATTATAGCAATAACCCACGCCTGGGTGTGGGTAATGCTAAATTTACCCACGGTTGGCGTGGTTTGGTCCCGAGGCAAGCCCGAGGACCAAACAAAGCCAACCGTGGGTAAATTTAGCATTACCCACACCCAGAAGTGGGTTATTGCTATTATACCATGACATTATTTAAGAAAAGAAACTATTACTTTTCTTAAATAATGGCATAGTATAATGCCTGTTTGCTGCCCTTCCGCAGATGTCTGGCATCCGCAGCTCTGATGTACCGCGCCTGCGCAGTACATCAGAGTTGTGAGCAAAAACGGAGAAAGCAAGATCTCCGTTGCTTTTTTAATCTCGCTATGTTAAATGAGTTTAACATGGCGAGACAGTTTTAAAATAAGCAACGGACATCTCTGTTGCTTATTTTAAAACTGTCTCGCTATGTTAAACTCATTTAACATAGCGAGATTAAAGCAACGGAGATCTTGCTTTCTCGTTGCTTTAAAACTGCTCGCTATGTTAAATGGGTTTAACATGGCGAGACAGCTTTAAAATAAGCAACGGAGATCTCCGTTGCTTATTTTAAAGCTGTCTCGCTATGTTAAACCCATTTAACATAGCGAGACAGTGTTTTAAAAAAACGAGTTATACTAAGGGGAAAAAGTCTGGGCGGCCGGACCTTTTTCCATTAGTATAACTCGATTTACAACGGGCACGCTGGCCAATCAGCGTGCACGTTTTGGGGGGGGGGGTCATGGTATAATACAGCACAAGTGTTGGAATGGATTTCATCAGGTAGAATTATTTCAGACACTGCTTCTAAACAAGCTAAAACAAAAACATATCTGTGTTCTATGAAACTATTTCAGACATCATGCTGCACTTAGTCATAAAGGTTAAGGTACAATGTGAACAAAAGGGTATTGCTGGAAACTATACAACTAGGAGCAAAGTAAGAAACTTTGTAAAAACAGACAGACTACCATTCTGTTTTCATCTTGTTTTTATATGGAAAGGGTATTGTCGGCTGTAAAGGAAAATTACTGAGTATTAGAGCACGAGATGATGGAAACAGCTTTCTCTGTGCCACAAGGTGTAAGAGAAGTGAGGTCCTAGTCAGAACACAGGTGAGCCAGGATTCAAATCCAGATAATTCTCTCTATGAACCTAAGTTCAGAAATTGATAACTTTTTAGAAATGTAACAGTCTGAGATGTTATTAAAATGAAATAAAATAAAATAAATAAAAATAAATGTATTTGTCACAACTTGATTTATGCCTCCATGTATTTTATTTAAGATACAAGGAAGTCAAATCTTTACAAGAAGCAATGTGCTAGATGTAGAAGCTTTCTTAACATGCTTGCGAATCAGCATTAATTCCCTGGTAAAAAAGACTTTCTAGAGATACCAAGAATATATTTGGAGCATCCAAACTCATAGACTGAAATAAAGGTAAGCTTTCTTTGTATCCAATCCATACACAAATCATGTGATCTATGAGCCACTGGCTGAGAGTGACAATGTCACAAATTTTAATATTTTAAGTCCAGGAATGCTTTGAATAAAGGAGGAATCCTCCCTATGAAACTTTTAACATTTATAAAAGTTTTCTCTTTGGAGAAGAAATTTTTAAAAGAAGTCTGTTAAAGTTTTTCCATATGACATTTATAATATCTTTAAAATTAATGTAGATCAAGGAATGCCATGATTATGCACTGAATTCAGGAAAAAAGACATTGTAGAATAGGAAATACAAGGCAATTGAGTCTAGTGGCCATTTATGCCTTGCTGGTACCCACCATTAAGCCTTACCTCATTTTTCAAGGAGGGCAAACCAGTTAGGCCAGGGGTGAATTTGTGAATACCCATCCAATCAGCTAGTTAACATCTGAATGAATATACTGTATTGCAGATGTCTATTCCACAGGTGGAAAAAGTGTTTTACTTATTTGCTGATGTAGGTTTAGATCTCAGGTTCTAGTATTAGTGAGATTGTTTGACTTATAGAAATATAAGTGATCCTTTACTATTGGGTTCCTAATGGCCCAGAAGGTAAGGTACAAATCAGCTCTCAGGAGTGTATAGGATACTAACAAAAGATCAGTGTTTCTAGTCTTTCCTGGTAGCTTAGGGTTCTTAAGCCAGTGATCTTTTTAGTTGGGAACATCTGGGGTCTTTCTAGTTGTTTAATATAATTAGTGATGTACATTCTAAACGGTGCATTCCATTTCATGGCTGGCCTAACTAATGCAGACTATAAGAGGACAGTGACTTCTTTGGATTTGGGCAATATTCCTTTTGTGATCATAATCATGTTATCATGTTATTGAGGTATGAATGTTAAAAAAATTCATCCTGAGAAATTCAGGAGGTGAACCTTGGTACACATAGTAAGGTTTATGATCAATAAAACATGATTATAATTCTTTGTAGTGCATGGAGCTTTATCTGTTCTGTGTACTACCAATTACAGAAAAACGAGTTTAGGAGTTCAAAGTGTTTTATTGGTGTTCAAACATTTTAAAGCTGGACAAATATTTAGCAATGTCAAAACAGACAGCAGGCAGAAACAAAGTCTCCCTCTGAAGAATGAATGACTTTAAAAGGTGGTAGATATTTCATTCTGCCTCACTTTTTGTTTGTAAGTGTGTCAGAATAAAATATCTAACAGCTTTCAAAATTGTTTTTTTTTTTTTCTTTTGCAACTCTGATTTGCTGGCCAGCACTGTTCATTGTTAACCCCTAGCATGAGACTCAATCTTAACAATGCTTAGGAGTCCTCAATAAAAAGGTGTTTAGCATACTTGTTTTTTCTGATTTTTGAAGCTTAATTATGACATTCCATGCATTATAACTTTTTGAGCATCTTTTTGATATACAAGAAGTGCTGTTAAGCTCTAGTCTCACACTACTGCATAACAGCAGGTTGTTGTAGTTTCTTTCGGCTTTTCCCAGTTAGGGGTCGCCACAGCGGAACTCCGGTCCGCTAATGATTGGCAGTAGATTTTTACATGCCGAGTTGCCAGCCCTGACGCACAACCTCCAACGAAGGTACGCCCATTCACGCATGTCTCTACACAGAAGATGCTGTAGCTGACAATCGAACAGGGCAACATCTATCTGTGCCGCATGTCAGCATTTGAAGCATTTTACTAGCTTTAAAACTGTCACTCACTTCACTGTCAGTTGAAAAAAATGTAGTAAAGCGAAATAAGGGCCAGCAGTAGGATGATAAAAACAGAACACATTAGAACACACATACACCATACATAAAGTGTCAGTTATACACTGGGGTACTACACATTATTTGCACAAGTCTTCTGAAAGAGTCAACTCCTGTCTTCTATGTCATCCTGCCATTTTCAACGCATGATCTTTGGCTACCCTGAAAGAAAGTATGCACACTTCAGTACTATTCTAAACACCCGGTGAACCAGATATGCCTTTTGTAATCCACCTATGTGTGCATCTGTCCACTAGTTGACCCTGGGGGAGGTACCCACACATAAACAGGTGATATACATCAGACATTTAACATATCTATTAACCACAGAAACTGCCAAGGTGGCCACAGATACATTATATATGTATTACCATGAACAGTACATACTGCCAGGCAGTCGATGGAGTGGAAGTACTTCCTTTTGAAGTGTTTCAGTCCCTGGGGACCAGGTGGGGGCCTTAATAGCAATGTGTGTACAGTCTATTGTTCAAGGAAATGAGATATTGCATAAAATGCCTATGCAATAGTAGTTCTCTTCTTTGCAGCCCGGGAAAACCAGATCTGCTCTTCTACATGTTGCAGGATGATGATGAGGAACTGGCAAAGGATGCACAAGACTGACACCTGCTGCATGCCAGATGTGTCCCCTATTGGCTAAGATGGTCAATGCTCCACATATCTTTGTGTCCATTAGGAAGGCCATTCCATATATTCCCCTTGATTCCAGTTGCGGGTGATACAGTTAGAATATCTTTTATACGGTGCCCTGTGTTTACCTCATATTGGTCCACTATCAGTTGGTCTGTTAGGAACTAGTACATAACGAACTGGCAGGTCCTCCTGAGTTGTGGAGATGGATGACACATGCAGTGTGGTGCTGATATTAGCCACTAACACATGCTGTTCATGTACAGCCACGAGTACTCCTATCATATTCATGGAGTACACCAAAACTCTCTTGGGTTTAGAATAAGTTGTTTATCTGGTATATTTCTCAATCACACTGTCATACTTACTGTTGTTATTGATGTAATCCATGAGCTTCATTTGAATGGGATACCTCATTTAGATATCATTAAGAAATCAAATGCATGGACTTGCTACCATGCCACTTTTCACATTACAGCTCTGCACTCTGTCTTTGAATTTCTCACATCCTATGTGCTGCCACTACTTCTCCTATGAAACCTGGCTCTGTCCTATAATGGAAACATGATGAGGTATGAAACTCTAGTCATCCCAGGATGACTGCATGGATTTTACTTGTGCAGTCCTAAAGCTGTACTAGGCATCTCAAATGAAGCATGTCATAGAAAGAAACTAGGCAAGTAAGGCTGAAGTGTGAAGAACTGCATGTGTATGGAAGTGTGCACTTGCACTGTGTCCTGCATAGCATGTGGTGTACTTTGCATTCTGGCCAGTGAAGAGTGGTTGCGGACATAAAAAAATCTGTTGACCCCAATGGATAATGGCTGCATTTTGTGGCTCTTTGTATTATTTGTCTAATGTCTTAGTATGAGGAGGAGTGAAAAAAAAAACAACAGAGAATAACAGACTGTTAGTTACTTGGACAACAAGATCCAAAAAATTATTAAGAAAAAGAAGTAAGTTGCACCTAGCCAAATGATGGAAATGCCTGTGTGTACCTCAGTCCTTGTATGAAAGCAACTTATCTACTGTCTCCTGATCACAGTAAAAATGATAATGGGTACAGGGCTGGGTTTGTCCATGTATAAAACTAGCTCAGTGCTTTACTACAGAAAGAATTTCTTTCACTCGATTACTATCCAACAACTTAGATGCATCCAGATAAAATGTGGTACATGGTGGAGGGGGGGGCATATGAAATCGACCGACCACAACTATCACTAGGTCACAGTTAACTGACTAGATGTCTAGCTTTGCAGTGTGTGTGTGTGTGTGTGTGTGTGTGTGTGTGTGTGTGTGTGTGTTGGGGGGGGTCAAGCTGAAATACATTAGTACAGATAGGATATATTTTGTATAATCACAGAAAATCACCAGTGGTGTAATCATCCCAAAAGTGTTTTTTTTTTTTTCTGGGACAGGAGGCAGGCTTCATGTGAATGCAAATGAATTACTGTAATTCAATCATAATTAAATTATTCTGGATTCTGGATTATTAGGGTAGCATGTGCAAGGGAAACACAGTGAAATACATTACTATGCACATAATTTTCTTCTTTTGATCACACTCAAATATCAGCAATATACCCAGTCTTCAAAAAGTGATTAGTGTGTTGGGGAATCTGTGTGCAAAAGCTGAAGTGCTTCTCAATAAAATAATAACACAGCTTTTATATGCAGATAACACACTTGACTTCCTCACAGTCAAAAGATATGTATCAGAATAGGCTTATTCTTGAGAGATATCTTATGTATAAAAGGATGTGAAGCTATTGTTTTATGTTACTTTGTTAAAGAAGTGAATATACATTTCATGTTTTGGTTTCTGAGGTATCCTTTAATAATTTTAGTGGCAGAGAATGTCTGCTCTTTCATTCAACAGAATCTGACAGCCTGAAAATGTTCATTAGATTCTGTTCACAACAAATGGTTCCATATGTTCCTCATGAAGCATACACATAACAGCACCCATAATGTAGTTTATAAATTAATATACAAATATGCTTTTCACATAATATTATGAGAAAATATCATAATGTTATAGACATACATTATATTTGTAAGGACCCCAATAGACTTGCCTGGCCTTAAGAATGAACAAAAATGTAGTGGGTGCCAAACTGCAATATATTTGACTTTTGTGATAAGTAAGCACATGACTTCTATTCAGCATCTATAATGCAATACATTGTCCAAAACATATTTGCATTCAAATGGAGCTGCATCATATGCAAAATTCATCTACATTTGTCTAGAAAGGGGACCTTTCCTATCACTGGAAAGATAATGGTAATAATACCCTATGTACGGACATTGGCCAAATGGCAATCCATCATGAATTAAGCATGAAAATCCATAAGAGTGGAATGGTAGTGTTAAGTGCAGTATGTATCCAAACATTCAAATATAATATCCAGAAACAATTACTAAGTTGTCTTCAAAGGTGGATTACAATCTTAACTTTTATAAATAACAGTCTGACAAGTTGCAGTGCATTTGGTTTCCATTATGGATGGGTATATGACTTATTTTCAGGGTTAGGAATACAGTATAAGTTAAAAAGCTATGACATCTAATATTCAGAGGTATGTTTCACAGAACTGACCCTTTTAGTCCCTGGAAAGATGTTAAGACATAAACCCTGGTTCTAACATGGGTAATATAGCCCAGCCAACTTTAACAGTAAGCTGCATGTAAATCCTTACAACCACCATGACTGTCTTGGGTGCACTATGTATATCCAAGTATAATTGTCTGACTTCTTTACTAACAGCTGTCAAAAGGACGACTGAGGTATTATTTTATCCTATATACCCAGATACTAAATGCAGGCTTTTACAGACATATCAAAGTGCCCATTTGCTTACTTTCCATTAGCACTGGGTATATGATGTCTGGTCAGTGTGAGAAATACAGTCCATTCCTATTCTATATCTGTATTGCTTATTTTTCATGAAAATGTGATTTTTTTTTGTGATTGAAAACATGCTATTAGCAAAACAATCCATGACAGTTTCAGTATTGAGCTGCATTTATGTCTAAAATGAAAAACACAGTAATCTTATTGTATTGTATGTAGCTGGGTATGTAAATATAATTCTCTGGAAGATTTTTTTTAAGTGCACTCAATGGATGAATGTGATAAGTATTCCTAATCCTACATAATACATTAAGCTCCTGCTTTATGTGTCAAATACAGGAAAAGACAACTTTGTTAAACACCTTTCCTCCTTCAGTACGGCTAAACCCTAGTCTTGTGCTATAACGTAAAGAGTAGCCATCACAAAACAGCAGAAAGAAGGTAAAACACCTTTAATAGCTGTAAAATACTTTCATATTTTGTGGCCATTGTGAAGTATATAACAGCCATTTAGAGGCTAAAGATACTTCACTTCTGGCAACTCTTGGTGATACAGCACTACTGTGTTAGTTTTAAAGCTGTAAAACACTTCATGCTCATATACCTTTTTAATTTGTTAACTAGTAGCACATCAAAGCAGCCAAAGATCCATGTGTTACAAAGAATGATAATCAGGTTTCCCCCATCATAACTCACTTGCTATGTTCCCAATATAGATGTCAAGATTTATTTCTCAAGCTCCAGTTTGCTCCACCCTCAAGTTGAATTTGTTGACATCACTGTCTTGGAATACATAGCAAGTTGATTATAATTGGAAACCCAGTCATATTTTTTATATATCAAATGTAAGTCTTTATATATATATTGTACTGTGGTAGTATCCCAAGTTGTCCCACACTTGGTTTGCATTAGTGGTGGGTATCCAAATCATTTTCAGTTTGGATATTTCAGTTTGGAGAAAGCAGTACTCTTGTATAATATTTCTGTAATAGCTTGGTAAAACTATACAATCTAAAATAATATTTCTTCATAAAAGTGACTTTTTCTTTCACTGTAAATATGCTAGTGTGAAGAAAATGAAAACACTGTCATCTGTGATAACATGTCTGGTAGGCGAATTATGTATATTCTCAGATTAACATAAATTATATGCCAGCATGTCTAATTGTGAAATGTATATAAGTTTTTTTTTTTAAATGTTAAGTATTTCCATGTTTAAACACAGGAGTAGGTTATTGGGACAGAGATTCTTAGAGGTTAGGGCACTAAATACATACCGATATTAGGTAGTCCTTTAGAAGTGGGGAACCAGACCTCAAAAGAACAAGGTGATAACTTTTCCAATTCCAGTTATTTTTTATGGACTATTTGGGAAGTCAGTTACAAATATTATTAATAAAAATTGGATTATTTTTAATAGTAATGGTGACACGAATAAGGTGGTAGGAGAAAGACCTTCGTTCATATACAAAATGCGACACAATGTTAATCATTTATTGGAACATCCTAGTACTTTTCCCAAGGACACAGGTAAAGGTACTACAAGATGTGGGGCAGGTAACTACTGTCAAAAAATGATGAATGAGCAGAGTATGATTATAGGAGACCCACCACAACAAGTCAATCTAGTGAGGGAGAATTGTGCAAGTAAGGGTTTGGTGTATGTGGCTGTTTGCTAAGGTTGTAATGCATTTTATCTAGGTAAAACCGAAAGACCCTTGCGTAAACGGGTTTATGAATATATTTATGCTATTGACAATAGGAACATTAATAATGCTTTGTTTAAGCACACTACAGATTGTCGGAGTTATACCAAGCTTCTTTTTGGAATAGTTGTGGTGATTAAAAATGACCACGGGGTGGGTATTGGGAAAATAATACCGAGAAAAGTGAATTAAAGTGGCAACTTAGACTGAATGCCACTAACCCCCCTGGCCTTAATGAGCACATTTCCCTGATCCCTATTTTAAAGGAGAGAGCATTAGATTTATAGGCTTGTGAGTAGGGTATTGTCATTGTCTTTGGGTACTGGTACTGTTACGTTGAAAAGGTTTTAACAATGTAATAATGTAATAAAGTTAATTATACAAATGTTTTTAACTGAACAACTATTTAAATGATTCAACAACCTGGGAATGTTGGTTTTGAAGAAGTCCTGATATTGTAAAGGACAAAAGCACTTACCGACATTTTATTTGTAATAAAAGTTTTTAATATACTGTTGATCATTTTTACTGGGCTAGTCATGGACCACTATGCAGATTTATTTTAGTTTGATGCTCTGAAAATAATTTATAAGAAAAATTCAACAACATTGCAAAAATATATTTCAAAAACTTTTTGGCCTTGGTCTCCAATGACAATCAATCCTCCATTCCTCTTAGCTATTCATTATTCCTGACTTCTTGCATCCCAGGAAAGTGGGAAAAGAAATAAGAGATATGATTTGCTGACATTTTTCAGCAAGGGTTAGGACACTCTTTACATAGTCCTAATATCACCACCCTCACTGATCTGCATGCGTCATAAAATGCCTGCTCTTTTGCACCCAGAATAAGTGTGTACTTCTACAACCTCACTACTTCCACTGAAACTGCTTACCCAGTCCTTGGCAGACTAGTTCCCTCTGCAACTAAAATGCAAGAACTACCATAATGAACCCGCCCATGTGAGACTCTGCCAATGCACTGCACCCCATGCTGGATGTGCAAGCCGGAACTGGCCACTGAATTTCATTCTCCATGACCCGCTGCTCCAGTGGCTAGGACACTACTTATATCTGGGTCATTGGGTCTATTGTCAGAGAAAAACTTGACCATGAAAAACTGACACACTAGTACATTTTTAAAAGGTTTGAATAGCAATGTGGCTATTGCTTCTGTTCAGGTTAGCAAGTATAAAGGCCTTCAGTAACATAAATAATACTTTTATGACATCAGACATAAAACACCACATGGTTTCTGTTTGAGTGACATTTCCATTCTTTTAAATGTTATGGTATAAAAATATATATATTTAATTTTTTTCATTAAAGTTTTCAAGATGCAGCTTCTCTTATGTCTTTAAAGCTAAGAGCACGATATAAAAATAAATTTTGTAGCTTACTGACCTACTGGAGCATATTGAAAATTTCACAAAAATATGTTAGTCTTTATATTCAGAGACCAGAACAACCAAAAACACTCAGAAACAGTGACACTCATTCTTGAAAATATTCAGAACTCAAGGGGTTAAAGAAAGGATGACTATTTTACTTAACGGTGAACTTGCACATAAACTTGTATTCAAGTACTTTTGCCAAGGTCATAAACAGAGAAACGTACATTGAGAATGTCAATGTGTTTGTAGCCATGGCAGCTGTTGACATGCTGAAAAGTATCATTCTAAAAGGAATTTAGACTTCACTAAGCAAAAAAATCATACAAGGCAGAAAAAGAAAGCAAATCTCGTATTTAGTGATCTGTGACAAGCAAAGCTTTTCACTTCACATGCTAATAGCTATATAGATAAATAAAACACTGAAGAAGATTAACATATAATACAAGCCTGCATGATATTTACACAAACTACACTATGAGAGTTTGTTGGCAAAATACATTAAATTTCCTGCCAAAAAGTTATAGAGTGGTAAATGTCCACTATTCTAACATTCATAAAGACGCAGCCAGGATGGCTGAGATACAAAAATGGAATACAAGACGGATGAATGTTTGTGTGTGTGTGTGTGTGTGTGTGTGTGTGTGTGTGTGTGTGTGTGTGTGTGTGTGTGTGTGTGTGTGTGTGTGTGCGTGTGTGTCTGTGCACGCATGCATGTTTCTTATACCTCAATAAAATGGTGTAATAAATCCAAATATCTAATCTCATGAGTCATCTGTTTTATTTATGTCCATTCTATACACATTGCTAGCACATCTGTGTACATACTAAGCATGTAACAAGCTACCCAAGCAATCACAAATCACAAAACATCACAAAATCACAAAACAAATGTAACTCTAACCCATGTTTCAGATCCAGTGAAGATAAAAAATGCACATATAGTTTGCACCAAAATATAGTAAAGAATAAGCTCTAACCCTACTCAAAATAATTACTGTCATCTAAATTGTAACCTCAAAACCTAAATCTTGCATTAATTTAACGAAGAAGTAAATTAATCAATAATAAAAATTAGAATATAAAATGGACTGCAACCATTTACTCAGAAAATGGCTAAGCTACCAAAAAAACAAAAAAAAAAAACAAGTATTCTGTAAAACTAGCACATCCAAACATAACTCTCATTTATGCTATCAAAATAACATCAAAAACATCCTGGATAAACAAGAACAGCTGAAATTATTTCATAACTACAGCAGAAATGCAAGTCAAAGGCAATCCATACCTGTTAACCAATGGAAACTAATTAAAGCCCTGTTCATATACATCTATGTAAACAATGTAATTTCAACATCTTGTTGAAATGAAAGTAAAGCAGTAATTTAAACTAAAAAAAAAATAGATAACTGTTCTGGCAATCAAACACACACATTCCCTGAATCATAGCAACATAGTACTTTGCGAATAAACAGAGGCAGTGGCAACATACAAGGTGTAGGGGATTCTAAGGCACAGACAGTGCAATAGCGAAGGGTCAAAGCAGCATACTAATAAGTGCATAACGACATGGAAATTTGTAATCCCACATACATAATAAGCATGGAATATGTCAATGACAGGTCCCAAAATATCAGAATGTTTCAGAAACACTTAATACTAGTGCACCGTGCTCCCTGTTTCTATATTCCTCATCTAGCCATGGACCTCACTCACCATCTACGCAATGCTGTGGGTTGTAGCTGAATGGGCTGGATTACTGACCTTCACTTATGATGGTTTATGTAAGTGACTTAGCCATATCAAGATTAATCCTGAAGTCATGGCAGCACAGAACAACCCCCTCCAGCCCCTATGCTGTGTATGTACACCAAAGAGGTGCTATGTATTTTGAGATGCTGTGCATACTGGGAACAAAGGAGGGGCCTGGGAGGGTCTCTCACTTCCAAGATGTCCATCATGCCCTGGTAAGGCTGTGAGTTTAGCTTGTTCCTCTCCAGTGATATCTGCAATGATGGATATGGGCCACCCTTTGTTCTGTAGGGGTCTATGTTTAGCCATCGAACAAAATCTTCAGAGAATGGCTACTCACTGAACACTTAACATCGACTGTCCAGTTTATTGAGCTGTTATATTACTGTAAATAAAATCAATGAATTGTCATAATTGGCCAAGAAAGAAATAGCATGTAGTATGTGTAAATGTGACACTAAACATGCTATTATTAATATACATTTGCCATATTATTGTCTCATACAGAAACCTTCAATATAACTACTATAACCCATCTGGGTGGGGGGATCTGCACCCCACATCTCCCAAACTATATATACCAACTCTGAGATTGCGCTACAGTCGGGAAAAGGGTACATTTATAAAAGGTTTTGTTTAATTAATTTCATGCAGTGTGCACTTGAGAAGGTGTATTTATGAACGTTGTTTTTCTTTAGTTTTACTTCACAGCATCATCAGATGTCAGCAATGTTGGCCAGCTATGAATATTCTGTGATTCTACTTACGATGATATGACTATTCAATAAAACAGATGTGTGATGCTTAGTGTTCAATGAATAGCCCATTCACTGACTATTTCATCTGATAGGTAAACATACACCGGCTTTGTAGTATTATACACAGTGCCACTGTGTCATCGAACCATGCCACTTAAATGCTGCTATTGTCATCAGCCAGACGTACCTATTGATGTCAGCTGTATGCTGACCTGTTGTGTTCGACACTTCTCCATTGGAACCTGTGAAAGCGGTAATGCACATAGCACCATCGTCTCCCACACAAGTGGCCTTATAACCCCCTGTGGTATGCACAGTAATACACATTAAAATATAAGTACTTATCATGCAGGTTGTTGCACCTGCAGACTTGCAGTGTCTGGAAGGAGAGATATGCAAGTGGACCTTGATCAAGCCTTCCTTTAAACATGCAGTGGAGTGGGTGATGATGTACTATAACAGACATTATTAACCTGGTGCTTCTCTAGCTGACATATGGATGGTTGGTGACCCATTTCTCAAATCCAGGCCATTCTGATGTATGAAGAATCACTATCCCTGGCTAGTGAGCGAGACCAAAAACCCTCAGTCTCAATGATCCACTTCACTGCTGGAGGTCTACAACCCTGTGGTGGACTTGTCTGTTGTAATGTCCTGTGCCACTTCATTTGCACAGTGCATCATATCAGCAGCCTTTCATATAACCTGTTGTAGACACCTATTATAGTCAGCCACAGCATTCATATGCTGCACAAATCCCTGCCAAAAAGTTTCTTAACTACTCATTTGCAGCACCTTTGAGCAGGAAGTGCATGAAGCACATTATTCTCCTGGGCAGAAAACTTTTTTCAGGCATTGTCTTCCCAGAAAGGCATGTGAGCACGTGCACATCTGTGGGTGAAATGGATCAGTGGGTGTGTATGGTATGCTGTGAGATATCCATACATATGGCCAGAACCTCATTTATGCAGAAATTGATTAACTACAGTGTTAGCAAAGCCTCTCCCCATTTATGTACTGTAGCCATGGCCACAGCCTACCCCTCCCCATGTACCTTTTATCAGCTGCAGTTAGTGCCATGCACAATGCCCCTACAGTTTACATCCTGTAGACATACCTCAACATATGGACCTGGAGACCCATCTTTTCTACATGGTTGCTCATAGCAGATGGTGCAGTGCCAAGCCAGTGTCATGGGCTTCTGGTAATGCATACACCATGACATCTGTCTCATTGTCACTAGTATCCATCACAGTGTTTATTGCTCGTGCTGAGGTACTTTACCAGGTAGAACTTCTTCCTTAACTCTGTGAATCTCCAAATCTACAAAATATTTCCTGAAATTTTCTATTCCATAGTTCTATGGTTCTGAACAGTGTTGTGTGAAATGGTGCCAGTGTTTTATGTTGTGTTAATGTGGTTCAATTAGTGTGGAGGCTATACTAATGAAGGTGCTTAGCATCACTGTCTATAAATCACTGCCACAACATATTGTGATACCCAAACATACTGCTACTAGTTGCGCATGTGACCAATATTCTTATGCATAGAGCATATGCACACTCATAATACCAAGGTGCAAAGCTATATCCATTCTAAAATCACAGTACAATGCTATATTGCATGATACATGATCCACAAACGTGGGACCATGCGCACAAGGCTGCCATTTTGCTCCTCATGTAGACCTGAGTGAGTGAGTATGGGTACATCAAGCATTGTGGAATGCAGACTTTGTTAAATGAAGGTCCTGTCTTCTTAACCTCATTAGTTTATGTGAGAAAAGTAACCAAAGCTGTGTGTAGTAGTTATGGAGTACATACAGCACAACTGAACCTTGCCAAGACCTTTGACACTATTACCCATGCAGACACTAAAGACAGACTTGTAAATATGAATAAAAATTCTACACTGTGCAGTGGATAGCTAACTGGTTGTCTGACAAAATCCATGTGGTTAGAGTTGCAGGTGCCTCTTCTGAAAGCAAAAAAAAAGTTACCACTGGTATACGACAGGGCTTTCCCTCTTAGAGGCTATTGGGAACTTTTGAATGGGGTCTTCGGCTAAGCTTGAAATGGTCTGCAGACTGACTGCCTAGTACTTACCTATGAATTTTCAGCAATTTACCTTGCAGACTCAATAGTAAGGAAACATCATCCTACTGAAAGGAATAGACTGACTTGAAAAGCTGCTTCTTCCCTTTTCAAAAGCTCTATGTAGGCAATATTTTTTAGTAGAAGAAACTGCTTTTTTATAGAGTGCTGAAAACATGATGCAGCAGTAGAACAAAAGCCTGTTTTATACACTCTAACTAGTGATTCTTAAAGAAGGCAGAAATTCTGAGTTTTGCCTTTCTAAGTGAACATGAAAGGAAACCTCACATAAGAAAATAGAATACTATCTTATCTTCTGAGAAGTCAGACTGCATTTTGGGAAAGATAAATCCTGACCAAAAACAAAAGAACACCATTGTGCCCACCCATCAGAGCATTTTTGGTTAGAACAAAATGCAATTTTTAATAATTATTAAGACTGCAACAGAGATAATAAAGCATGACACATCAAAGTAAGATAAATATATGTTGTTTTCAGTTTCTGGACATACTGATCCTTTGACTGGGTTTTAAGGATTCATGAGCCCTTTGCTTGCCATTGCCATTCCTCGGACTGAAAGAGGAGGAAGCTACAGGGATGATGTGCATCCCTGGCTAACAAGACCATCACGGAATTTCCTTTATATAAATAATTTTATTGACCCAGCTATAGAAAATAAGGCCTCTACCTCATTTCTACCACATCTGCTTTAAAGCAAGCTTCCTGAAAACCACATCTGATTCTAAATTTCTGGCAAACCAAAAGTCTGAAAAAGATTTTTTCTATACACAAAATAACTGGAAATATACAAAACATGCCAATCAATGCACAAATGTCCACAGTACTTTATGTTAAACATAGTCTCCCAAAATACAACCACACAGGACACAATACCCACATATCCCATAATCCCAACCCTAATGTGAAACCTGACCTTAATCCTAACCCATCTCTAAACTCCTCTTTTTCTTTTGGCAGCTTCTGTTAGGGGCCTGCACAATGGATCATGTGTTTCCATTTTTTCCTGTCCTCTGCATCTTACTCTGTCACACCAACCACCTGCATGTCCTCTCTCTCCACATCCATAAACCTTATCTTAGACCTTCCTTTTTTCCTCTTACCTGGCAGCTTCATCCTTAGCATCCTTCTCCCAATATACCCAGCATCCCTCCTCAGCACATGTCCAAACCAATGCAATTTCGCCTCTCTGGCTTTGTCTCCAAACTGTCCAACCTGAGCTGACCCTCTAATATACTCATTTCTAATCCTGTCCATCCTTGTCACACCCAGTGCAAATCTTAACATCTTTAACTCTGCCACCTCCAGCTCTGACTCCTCTCTATTCATCAGTGCCACTGTCTCCAGCCCATATAACATAGCTGCATTCACTACCATCTTGTAGTCCTTCCCTTTCACTCTTACTGGTACCCGTCTGTCTCAAATCACTCCTAAAACTCTTCTCCCCACTCTCCACCCTGCCTGTACTCTCCTCTTCACCTCTCTTCCATGCTCACCCATTACTCTGAACTGTTGATCCCAAGTATTTAAACTCATCCACCTTCGCCAACTCTACTCCCGCATCCTCACCATTCCTCTATCCTCCCTCTCATTCACACACATATATTATGTCTTAGTCCTACTGACCTTCATTTCTCTTCACACTAGAGTATATCTCCACTTCTCCAGGGTCTCCTCAACCTGTTCCCTACTCTCACTACAGATCACAATGTCATCCACAAACATCATAGTGTATGGGGACTCCTGTCTGATCTCGTCTGTCGACCTGCCCATCACCATTACAAATAAGAAAGGGCTCAGAGCTGATCCTTGATGTAATCCCACCTCCACCTTAAATGCATCCGTCACTCCAACTGCAGACCTCACCGCTGTCACACTACCCTCGTACATATCCTGTACCACTCTTACATACTTCTCTGACACTCCCGACTTCCTCATACAATACCACAACTCCTCTCTAGGCACCCTGTCATATGCTTTCTCTAAGTCCACAAAGACATAATGCAACTCCTTCTGAACTTCTCTATACTTCTCCATCAGCACCCTCAGAGCAAACATCACATCTGTAGTGCTCTTTCCTGGCATGAAACCATATTGCTGATCACTAATCATCACCTCCCTTCTTAACCTAGCTTCCACTACTCTTTCCCATAACTTCATGCTGTGGCTTATCAATTGTGTTCCTCTGTAGTTACTACAGCTCTGCACATCGCCCTTACTCTTAAGAATTGGTACCAAAACACTTCTTCTAAATAATTCCTCAGGCATGCTCTCACTTTCCAAGAGTTTGTTAAACAATCTGGTTAAAAACTCCACTGCCATCTCTCCTAAACACCTCCATGCTTCCACAGGTATGTCATCTAGACCAACAGCCTTATCTGTTAACCCAACTCTAACTGAACCCCCTTCAATCTAGCACTAAATCTATCCCTAGCACTATACTTAACCCTAACTTTAACAGTAAAAAAAAAAAAATCTCAATTTTTTTTCTATATCCAAATTCTATCTGTAACTCTGATCCTAAAGTGGTTCATTTCTACAAGTCCTAGAGAAGTAAGAGTCATGCTGTGGTACTTTATTCAATGTAGCAGTCACACAGTCAGCATTCATATTCACTGCAACACTTGCACAAAACTTTGGTGAGCTCAATAAATAGGATGGGGATACAATTTATGATCCTCTATTCAGTTGGCTACAGATACCATATAAAATTTGTAGGCTTGGATCTGCTATTGGAATCATACAGAATCACTGAAAGGTTATTCGAACAAAAACATTCAACCAGAGTGCTGGGGAGCAAAGTGTCGGAAAAAGAAACAGTCTATCCTCTGTGTTAAACTAGTCTATCTTAAATTATTCTGGTAAAAACTGTAGGTGGAAAATGTAAAAGAAGATATTACAGATGGAAAATGTAAAAGTGAAAACATGTATTAGAATGGAAACAACCAAGAAGTGGAAAAGTGACCTACAACTCATTTGAAAGTAAAACTATTACTGAGAAGAAAGCTGCATTCAGTACAGAAATACTGATGATACTGCATATCATTGCTGGAGCCTTCCTGTGTCCTGAAAGAGTGCTCTTCAAACTATCTGGAGATATAAAGAGCTGAGTATATTTTTCTGGCACTTCAGAGTTGGGTACTGGTAATTGTTATTTGACTAATTTTATGTCATTGCTGGCTGACTTCAGAGTTGTGCACTGTTATTTTTGCTTCACTGTATAGTTTTCAGATCTCTGCTGAAGGTGTTTTCCTCACCTCCCCCTATTTCTCTGTGTCTTAAGTTGGTATAACTGTTTTTTACATCCTGTGTGTTATCTGACCATCTCAAGGATTACTTGCATAAAGTTAGACCCTCAGTAAAAAAGTCTGGATATCATTGCTGGAGCCTACCTGTGTACTGAAAGAGTGCTCTTCAAACTATGTGGAGATATACAGAGCTGAGTATATTTTTCTGGCACTTCAGAGTTGTGTACTGGTAATTGTTGTTTGACTAATTTTATGTCATTGCTGGCTGACTTCAGAGTTGTGCACTGTTATTTTTGCTTCACTGTATAGTTTTTCAGATCTCTGCTGAAGGTGTCCCCCCCCCCATTTCTCTGTGTCTTAAGTTGGTATAACTGTTTTTTACATCCTGTGTGTTATCTGACCGTCTCAAGGATTACTTGCATAAAGTTAGACCCTCTTAGTAAAAAAGTCTACATATCATTGCTGGAGCCTTCCTGTGTCCTGAAAGAGTGCTCTTCAAACTATCTGGAGATATACAGAGCTGAGTATATTTTTCTGGCACTTCAGAGTTGTGTACTGGTAATTGTTGTTTGACTAATTTTATGTCATTGCTGGCTGACTTCAGAGTTGTGCACTGTTATTTTTGCTTCACTGTATAGTTTTTCAGATCTCTGCTGAAGGCGTTGGTTTTCCCATACCCACCCTCCCTATTACTGTGTTGTTTAAATTTGGAGGTTTTTACAGTTGCCTGCCCCCACTGTAGATATGATCTGGGACACTCCCCCCAGTCCCATCTCTTTACCTCATTCTACCTAATAGACTCCTTCTGCATTGATTTTAGTCATTTTTAATTTAATTGCATATTTTAAACTGTTTGGTCTAACATTGCTACATACTCAAGTATGCTAGCTTGCACTGCATTTGAATTGTTTTGACTGCTGTTTTAGCTACTTTTCTGTATATATATATATATATATATATATATATATATATATATATATATAAAATACCTTTCCTCTAACTAGTGTAGTCCAGATTCAGATTTGCTGTATCCAGGACTGTATGTAAGCTTCTGAGCCCCCCCCCCCCAAGCTTTCTGTGTTGGAGGGAAGCCTTCTAGCTTATCAGTGGGAGTGGTAAGCGCTAGGTAACCTATCTACCACAGGAGTGGTTCTGGCCCAGAAACTGTAGTTATTCTCCTTTTGGGCAGTTTTTCCATCTCTCTCAACTTTCTGATTTAAAAGCCCACATTTGCATGTGTTTCCCCCCTTTCCTGTAACTAGTTTAGCCCAGATACAGATTCTTACTTTTAGCACTTGAATTTGCTTATTCGTGATCAGCACTTGTTCAGAACTTGTAAGCACTAAATAACCTACTAATTACTACAGCACTCAACCTTCCTCATTACCTAGAGGAAAACAGTTTTGGTACTTACTTTCCTCACTTGCTTAGAGTAAAACAGCTATTATACTCACTTTCCTCACTTATCTAGAGGAAAATAGTTTTTTTTATTCAGTCATGTCCAAGGGTCAGCTCCCAGTGTTCATTCCTGTCTATCTGATGAATCTGGGCATCTTGGGGCAATGTAGAAATTGCCTCATGTACACAGACAACCCTCTCCTCCTACCACCCAAAACTACAACCTGTGAGAGATGCACTTATCTAGCCAAACTGGAGGTAAAGCTCTCTCCAATCAAGACAGAACTTGACAGTCAAGAGGAGAAGGTAAACACTTGCACCACACCACACTCATCACATAGTCTCACTAAATCTACACCACCAAAATCCACACATAGAAACACAAAAACATTCGCGGAGGCTCTCAATAATAATCTGCTCAAGCAACAGAGACCTCCAAAGCAGAAATGCAAGCAACCTCCACCCCCCAACACAAACCAAATGACACATAGCCCGCAGACTCAGTGTGCCACTCAACCACAGCCAATAAGGCAAAACAACGTACCCAACACACTAGTCATAGGCGACTGTATAGTCAGGCACACTGATGTCCCACTCACCAGGCTAAACAAGGAAAAGGTTACTGTTAGCTGCCTGTCGGGTGCCAGAATATGCCACATAACCCACGCACTCAGGTCACTCCACAACAAGTACAAATATGACTCTGTCATTGTCCATGTTGGTGTGAACGACCTGAGATGTACCCCCCTGGACTACATGAAAAGAGACATGAAAGAGGTATGCGATCTTGTAGCCCAGGCAGGTATGACCCTAGCCCTGAGCAGCATTCTGCCATCACCCCTGGGATTCCAGATACTGGCTAAGGTTCTTGCCGCCCCTATAGTGCCTTTTCTAGGCAAGGTTCAAATGACAAATTCACCACCGTAACTGGAACAGGCAAGCAAAAACTGAGGGTGATGCTACTCAGTGCTAGAAGTCCAAATCTCAAAATGCACTCAATCGAGGCACTCCTTAAAATGGAGAACATTGATATCTGTGCAGTGACTGACACCTGGTTCAAGGCTCCAGAGAGCACCCCTGCACTACCAGGCTATAACTCATACCACCCTTTTTGGCCGTGTAACCTGGACCGAAACACCAAAGGCGGAGGTGTGTCCATATTCATTAAGGATATCCACACCTCCAGGCTAGTTGCTCAGCATAATGCAGCCGCCGAGGTTATCCAAGTGCAACTAACTCTGGGCAAAACTGCAATTCAAATTGTAGCTTGCTACAGATCACCCACCATGCCCCAGGATTCCCACTCCTCTTTTCTTGATGTACTGGAAAATATTAGGGTTTAACCAAACACCCTAATAATGGGTGATTTCAACTACCCCACCGTTAACTGGGAAAATTACTAATGTACCAACTCCTTCGCTCAACACTTTCTGGAATTCATAAATTCTAATGCCCTGGATCAACTTATCCACACCCCCGCCAGGGGCAACAGTATCCTAGATCTAGTCATTACCAATATGAGTGACCGGTGTTCCACACCTGAAGTCAATGCCTCATTGGTCCGATCCGACCATAAGCTAATTACCCTAGATGTCCACATCCTGCCTCCACCACCCATTAAGGAAACCATGGTAAAAAATTTCTCTAAAGCCAACTTCATGCTTCTTAAGACAGAAGTGGTGAACTTCATGACACCCATGCAGATGGACAATACAGTTATGACTACTGAATCCTACACAAATGCACTTTATAAGCACATGAGTGCATGGATCGTGCTATCCCAACAGAACCAAGACGCTATCCTCCAAAAAAAGGAAGCCAATGTGGTGGTCCCCTGCCATAAACAAACTGTACAACAGAAGGAAGAAATTCTTATAAAAGAGAGTAAAATCCCACGAGTGGAGGAGCTCCCTGGTTAGCCTCAGTAAGAAGCTGCGATCCCTGATAAAATCCTTCAAAGCTAGTTACGAAAACAAAATTGCCACTGATTCTAAAGACAACCGCAAAGCATTCTATAGCTATGTCAAGAATCTCAATGGCAACACTCAGATCTGCTCTGAGCTACAGCACAATGGCACTAAATATACAGACCCAACTGATATTGCCAACATCCTGGCAGATAGGTTCAGTGCTAACTTTACCCCCCTCTCACCCCCTAAAGAGCCCATCTCTATACCAGAAGAATGCAAAGTTCCTGTAATCATGGCCGCACAGGTAAAAACCACACTCTCCAAAGCCAAGAACACAGCATCCGTGGGACCAGACAACATCCCAGGCTGCATTCTACACGATCTACAGAACGAACTGTCACCCCACCTAAGTGCCATGTTCAATCATAGCCTCACCTCAGGCTTTGTGCCTGCTGAATGGCGCACAGCAATGGTTATCCCACTCCACAAGGGGGGAGCCACCACGGACCCCGGGAACTACTGCCCCATTAGCCTGATGAGCCTGGTCTGCAAGGCCATGGAATGTATCATCATGGAACTTATAAACAAAGACATTGGTAATCTCCAAACTCTGGAACCCACCCAGTTCGGGTTTGTAAAAGACAGATCATGTCTCCTAAACCTGATAGACTACTTTGAAGCAGTCACCAAAGCCGTAGACAAGGGTAAGGTGGTTCACACAGCCTATCTAGATCTTGCTAAGGCTTTCGACACCATCCCCCACTCTGGAATTATAGATAAACTCACTAAACTAGGTATAAATCCCTATGTCACAAGATGGGTTGTCAACTGGCTCACTGACAGAACCCACACTGTGAAAGTAGCAGACTCCAAATCCGACTTCAGACCAGTGACAAGTGGAGTACCACAGGGTTCAGTCCTGGGTCCTCTCCTGTTTGGTATCTAATTTTCTGAAGTACAGGCTAACACAGAAGGTCTTTGGTTAATGAAGTTTGCAGATGACTGCAAACTAGGAGCCATAATCGAAACTCCTAACGATGTGGACATCCTACAAAAGGGCCTCACTGAGACAGATGCCTGGTGTCAAAGCCATGGCCTCAAGCTCAATGCCAAAAAGTGCATTGTCATCCCCTTTGGTATAAACTCTGTATCCATGAAGTACAACATAGGCAGTAGTATACTTAACACCGAAAGTGTGATAAGAGACCTTGGGACACAGGTGGACAGTAGTCTTTCCTTTGATAATCACATCGCCACAGTAGTCAGGAAATCCTTCACAAAGCACACCTCATCACAAAAGGTTTCTCATCCAGAAAAAAAGAGGTCATTGTTCCCCTCTACTCATCACTCATTAGACCCGTTATAGAGTACAACGCCCCTTTTGGTATGTACCTCACAAGACATCTACAACAACTGGAAAGGCCACAGAAATACCTCACAAAGAGGATTACCGGCCTCAAACAGATGCCCTACGCAGACCGTCTCAAAAAACTCCAGCTTTACTCCGTCACATATCACCTACTCAGAGGTGATCTCTGCCTAACATACAAAGCTATGTCAAACCAGAGCTGTTGGACATGCTCCACTTAAAGAAATCCCAATCCCTCCGAGCTACACGCTCTAGGGACCTAAACCTTGTCACCACAATAAACAGAACATGCTGGAGGGATAGATTCCTGTCCCAGAGACTTCCCATACTCTGGAATAAACTACCTATCTATATCAAACAAAGCTCCTCATTAGCACTCTTCAAAAAAAATCTTGATGATTGGATGGGAAATAGGATATTTACCCTGGGGATCACCTCTGTGGCTCTGCTCGACAGTGGCACAGGAAAATAATTTTCTTGGGTGGCAAAAGCCAGGGTACCTTTTTGGCTGGGCTTGTACAGGCCCCAGGGCCGATAACCTAGTACCTACCTATGAACCTATGAGCCTATGATTACTAACCTAAAGAAATTCAGAAGACAGCTGCAAATGGGTATGAATGCTTTAAAAAGTGCAGCATTGAAGAAATGGTCCTTTCACATGAACTGGTGTGATGTGTGATAGGCAGTGCATTCTGCAAAATATTCCAGAAACTACAAACACATTTTTACAGTCTATGTGGCTTTCCCCAGATTTTTTTTATAATTCTGAAAACACCTAGAACATTTCCTCCTACACAGGTTCATAGGTGTGTACTAGGCTAATGGTCCTGGAGCCTTTACAAGCCTAGCCCATAGAAGTGCCCTGCCATCGGCACCAACGTTAGTTCCCAGTGCCTCTATCAAGTAGCACCACTGGAGTGATCACCAGGGTGAACTTTCTGTTTCCCACCCACTCATCAAGATTTCTCTTGAAGAGGGCCAGCAAGGTGCTCTGTTTGACATGTATGGGAAGTCTATTCCAGAGCATGGGCAATCTCTGGGTTATGAACTTGTCCCTCCAGCATGTTCTGTTGATTGTGATAATGAGGTTGAGGTCTCTGGAGCATGTGGTGCGGAGGGATTGGGATTTCTTTAGATGTAGCATTTCTAACAGAGCTGAGTCACTAGGTGGGTCAAGCAGAGATCACCTCTTAGTAGACGATATGAGACAGAGAATAGCTAGAGTTTTTTGAGTCTGTCTATATAGGATATGTGTTTAAGGCCTAGGATCCTCTTCATGAGGTACTTTTGCGGCCTTTCCAGCTGTTGCATGTGTCTAGTGAAATGGGGCATTATATTCGATGATTGGCCTAGTAAGGGAAGAGTAGAGAGAGAGATTATGAGAGGTTGCTGTCAACCTGTGTCCCCAGATCTCTTATAACGCCTTCAGTGTTCAGTGGGCTCCCATCAATGTGGTAATTAGTGGGAACTCAGTTTTTCCCAAAGGGGATGATGACGCATTTTTTGGCATTAAGCTTAAGGCCATGGTTTTAACACCAGTCATTGCTCTCAGTGAGGCATTTCTGGATGATGTCTACATCACTTGGGGAGTTAATAATGGCTCCCAGCTTGCAGTCATCTGCAAACATGGTCAGCCAGAGTCCCTCCGTGTTGGCCTGGACTTCTGAGAAGTAGATGCCAAACAGGAGAGGACCCAGGACTGATCCCTGTGCGACTCCCCTCGTGACTGGTCAGCAGTCTGACTTGGAGTCCACTACTTTCACACTGTGGGTTCTATCTGTGAGCCAATTTGCAACCCACCTAGTGATATAGGGGTTGATGCCTAGTTTGGTGAGTTTCTCAATAATTCCTGAGTGGGGAATGGTATCAAAGGCCTTGGCCGGATCAATGACATAACAAGATCGATAACATAACAAGACTTGGCATATATCTTAAAATAAAAGATTATAATTCAGTTCAAATGTATACCTTATTTAGTAATACTATAAAAATAGTGGTTCTAATACAAGTCTTATGTCTGTTTCACATAATTTCTGCAAGGTCAATAGGGAATGAAGCATGTGTTTGAAAAGGATGAATCATACTACAGGGTGGTGACTACAGCAGTAAGCTAGAAAAGAAAGGATTACATTAGCAACTTAACTTTACATTCCACAAACTCCCATGGTCTGAAAGAACACACAAGTAGTAAGCATGTCCGGAAGTTGAGGTGTTTAATTTTGCATTGATACTATATCGCTTTCGTATAATATGAAGACATTCGTTGAATGGCTGTTAACTGTTAAAAAGCCATTCTTTCACACAAGTTTATTTGTTTTTAAGGTTGGCATACACCCAAACTCTTTCTGAATTATTTAAAAAAATACACTTGGATTGGTAGAAATAATGTCATGTAATATGTAATGTGTTTCACATAAAGCAACAGTTTGACCAATAACTTTGTTCAAAAGAAGTTTCAGTTTTTATGTGTTTGAGATTAAAGTAACAAGCAAAATAAAAAAATAACAAGCCATTTGTTTCCCACATTGCATAGACAAGGCAGATTTATAACCTTCCAGGAGTTACCTAGCTATAATACTCCCACTTAAAAAGAGGCGAACATTTGATCTGAAGTAGGAGATTCATTTGTCTGCAACCTGTGGGTTATGGATCCGATATCGGATCCGAACCGGCATGGTTTACCAGCTATGGATCCGAGCTCTCAGCTCCTCCCCTCACCCATAATGCCCTGCTCTCCCTACATGACCTCAGATCTAGTTTGCCACGCTGGTGACCAGATTGGTGTTCTCGAGCTCTTCAGCTAAGTGGTTATATAAAGTGTTTTAGTGTTAAAATTTAATTGTTTTTGAAAGTTTGAGTGAAAGTTTAGGCTCCCCTTTTGATAGTTAAACTTGTTTACTTAATTTAATAATTTTTACTTAGTTTCCCTCCCCTCGCTGGTAGCGTAGTGTGTGTTTGGGCCTGTTGTGTGTTTAATTTACTTTTGCTTTTTACCTTTAGTTTAAGTAAATTCTAAGCTCTTAGGATGTCAGAACAACCTAAGGCTGTTTTTTCGAAGTGCTCCGAGTGTGGCCATAAGCTTTCCCCTGCTGATGGCCACACTCGGTGCGTTCGATGCCTTGGGGTTGAACACCTCACTTCTGGATGTTCCATTTGTGCAGGGTTCAACTCCAGGGCATTGAAGGAGCGGAGGTCTAAGCTGGTCCTGGCGGGACTTTTGCCCCGGACTCGGCTCCGACCTCCGCTCCTTCGGGGAACCGTGTCACGGTTACCTCCTCTCGCTCCCCTCCTCCTCCTGGGACTCAACCTCCCTGTAGTGGTTGGAGGAGAGGGAAGCTAGAAGAAGGACCGGAGGAGAAGCACCATAAGCGGCGGGCGAGACCTCTGTTTCGGCCCCGCCTGCCAGCGGCTTCTCCTCCGGCCTCCTTGTCTGCTGGTTCTCCCCCTCCTCCGGTCACCTGTGTGCTTTTCACTGGGACCTGAGGAGGAGGAGACCCGATCTCCGTCGAGGCTATCCAGGAGGCACTCAAGGCCTACCTCGGTAGCCTCGTCGAGATCGACCTATAGCTTATCAGACGCTGATCTGGACCGGATGATGAGAAGGTTCATCCAGGCCCAGATGCAGATGGGAGTGCTCTTGCCTCCCCCCCCCCCCTCTGGGGGGCTTGACCCCTTTCTTTAAACCTTTTGCTCCTTCTCCGACCCGCTACCCCGGTTCGGGGCAGTTGGAGCCGAGCAGCCGAGCCGGGGTGGGTCGGCGCCGACAGTACTCGGTACTTCGGATCCGACCCTGCCCTCGAGTGCTTCGGATCCGACCTCTCGGAGCCTGGATCCGAGCTTCGGATCCGGGGGGATCAGTGCTCCTTTGGCGCCGTCTGTGTCGGAGCGCACTGTCCCCTCGGATCCGGCGCCGGCGCCGGCTCCGATCCACTCCTCGGATCCGAGGGGGAGCCGATTGTCGGATCCTTTGGTCGAGGTCGGCTCCCCTTCGGCATTTGATGTAGTGGAGAGGGCCCTGTTGAGGGTCTCCAGACCCCCGGCACTTGCTTTGGCTCCGTCCCGCGCTCCATCTGCACTGGGTCAGGCTTCCACCATCCGGCCCTTGGGACAGCCCGCTCCTTTGCCCCAAGTTGTTCCTTTGGAACAGGTCACTGTTTGCGAGGAGTCCTCTGACAGCCCCCCGGAGGATGCCCCCCGCAAACATACGTGCAAAAGGAGGCACATTGACTCCCCGAGTCTCTCACAGAAGACACGGACTTGGAGGAAGGGGAAGGCTCCCAAGATCACCCCTGAGGATGTCTCATTTGGAGACATCATGGAAATGCTCCGCATAAGGGTGGTCTGCCCCAAGTCTTCCTCGGACGAGTCCGTGTTCTTGGAGGCATTTGAAGCGGGCCCGTCTACCTCTTGGCTGTCCCCTCCTGCCGACCCCCTGGTGGACCTCATTACCACCAGGGCGTGGAAGGAACCGGACACCGTGGAGCCAATCCCGAAAAGGCCCGACGGTATTCTCAGTCCCCCGGCTGACCGTGCCAATTGGAGTAAGGGGCCTCCGGTAGATGCCATGTTGACGGCGGCTGCCACCAAGAGGGAACTTGCTCAGGAGCGTCCCTCAGTCCATCCCCCGAGCAAGGAGTCTCGGATGATGGACCGCTTGGGGAAGCGGATGTTTAGTTCGGCGGCCTTTTCAGTAAGAGCGCTGAACTACCTGGCACATGTGATTAGGATGCAGTGCGATCTTATTAAAGAATACGCTGCATCCCCCCCAGAGTCCATGTCGGAGGAGGACAAAGCATTGCACTCCACCCACATGGCCTCTCTTAGGTCCGTCACTAATACCTCTATGCGGTTACTGTCCCATGCTATGGAAGGTGCCGCTAGAGCCGCAGGGGCAGGCCTAGTTACTAGACGTCAGGCCTGGCTCCGTCATTTCGATTTCACGGAGCCCTTCAAGGCGTCATTTGCGAACGCCCCCTTCAATGGTTCTGCCCTTTTTGGCAAATCTGTTCGCGATACCTTGACCCAGAGCGAAAAGGACGGGAAGACGCTGTCTGCCGTCAGAATCTGCTTCTCTGTGCCCCAGAGGCCCTATTCTAGGAACCAAAAGGGCCAGAAGAAGATGTGGTTCCGGAAGTCGCAGCAATCCCAACCCGCTCCGGACAACCAGTCCTTCCGTGGCAGAGGAGGACAGGGAGGATGCCGCCCCAGGGGCAGAGGGGCTCCCAGGAACTTCGGGTCCAGAGAACCCTTCTCTGAACGGCCCGCGCAGCAGCCCTGAAGGGTTGCCCGACTGCTCCACTCTGGAGGCAGTTGGGGGACGTTTTTCGGAGCACCTAGCGGCATGGGAGTCCATAACAACAGACCGCTGGGTCCTCCAAATCATATCCAGAGGATACCGTATCCCATTTCGTCACATGCTAAAATTGAAGTCCCTCCCCGACGTTTCACCCGGTCAGTGGGAGGCCGCTTTGGCAGAAATTGGCCATCTGCTAAAGAAAAGAGCCATCCAGCCCGTCCCCCCAGACCAGATCGGATCAGGGTTCTACTCCAGGTTCTTTTTAGTGCCAAAGAAGACGGGGGATCTAAGACCAATTTTAGACCTTTCACTCTTGAACCTGACAGTCCCCAAAGAGAAATTCCGGATGGTTACGTTGCAGTCTATTCTCCCCCTTCTGGGAGAAAATCACTGGATGTGCTCCATAGACCTCAAGGATGCGTACTACCATATACTAATGGACAGGCGCTCCAGGAGGTTTCTCCACTTCCGGCTGGGAGCCAGTCACTACCAATTCCGGGTCCTTCCCTTTGGTCTCACCACAGCCCCCAGGGTGTTCACCAAAGTATTAGCAGTGGTAGCGGCCCACCTGAGGCTTAAGGGGGTGCAGGTCTTTCCCTACCTGGCGACTGGCTTCTCACCGCCCCAACAAGGCATCTACTACTATTGGCGCGAGACTCCTTTCTCCATCTTGCTCCCCATCTGCGCATCACAATAAACACAGAAAAATCCAACCTAGCACCCACGCAGTTCATAGATTTTATAGGTGCCAGGTTAGACACGAGGAGATTAAGAGCCTTCCTCACTGCGGACAGAATTCAAAATATGCAACTCCAGGTGCGGGCCATTCTCCACTCAAGCTCAGTTCCGGCGGAGTTGGTCCTGAGGGCCCTAGGGTCCATGGCGGCAGCAATAGCGCTTCTTCCTCTCGCCAGGTTCAATATGCGCATCCTTCAATGGACACTCCTAGTTCAGTGGTCGTATCTTGCTCTTCCTATGCATCATCCCATTGGGATCAGCAAGGCTTGCAAGCGGTCCCTCCTGTGGTGGCTACACTCTCCAGATCTCCACGGAGGCCGCCCCTTTTGTGCTTCTCCCCCTCTCACCACAGTGACCACGGACGCCTCCCGCCTCGGGTGTGGGGGGGGCATTTTGCAGGCCGGACGGTCCAAGGCACGTGGAACGATTCAGAGACCTTACTGCATATCAACGTTCTAGAGATGAGAGCAGTGCTCTTAGCGTTGCTAGCACTTCAGGCCTTTCTTCCCTTGGGAACAATTGCAATTCAATCGGACAACATGTCTGTTGTCTGGTATATCAACAAACAAGGAGGAACCAGGTCTTACCCTCTTTGTCGAGAAGCCATGAGAGTGTGGAAATGGGCAATCTCCACCAACCGCTTTCTCATAGCAATGCATATTCCGGGTCGGTCCAACATCCTGGTGGACAAACTCAGTCGCACCATTCTCACCCCTTACAAGTGGTCTCTCAATACTCAGGTAGCGGAACGCATCTTCGCACGGTGGGGAACTCCTTGTTGCGATCTTTTTGCGTCTCCCTCAAACACCAACTGCGACAGTTTTTTCGCTCTAATACCTCCTCCCGGAGGTACCCCAAGAGACGCTCTGGTGCATGTTTGGCCACCCAGTCTTCTTTATGCTTATCCCCCCTTGCCTCTGATGCTCCAAGTTCTTCAGAAAGCCTCTCGGTTGGGGTGCAGAATGATTCTCATTGCCCCATTTTGGCCTCGACAGATCTGGTTCCCTTTCCTAAGGTCTCACTCAGTGAATCCTCCTTGGATTCTAGATCCCATTCCGGATCTGATATCTCATCCATCCCGCTTATCACCCCCGAACCTGGACAACCTGAAGCTGACCGCTTGGCTGCTCCAGTTCCACTCTTGATCAGGACTCCCGGTATTTCGTCCCCTGTTAAAGCCATCCTGGTGGCGGCTCATAAACCATCCACTAGGAAAGTCTACCGCAGTAAGTGGAAACGGTTCTCCTTCTGGGCGGAGCGGCAAGGCCTAAACCCCTTCACAGTACCCCTTCTTTTGGTGCTTGACTTCTTAACCACTCTTTTTAATGATGGTGCCAGCAGTTCCACGGTCAAAGTACAACTTGCGGCAATTTCTCATTATCATATTGGTCATGACTCCAGTCCACTGATGTCTGCCAAATTGTGTAAGATTTTCCTAAACGGTACTTTCCTTCTCAGGCCCCCTGTAAAGCAAGTGGTTCCTCCTTGGGACCTTTCTTTGGTCCTCCAGGCCTTGACCGCTCCCCCCTTCGAACCGGCGGCTACGGTAGATCTGAAATTTTTATCTTTCAAGACGGCCTTTTTAGTAGCCATTACCTCGGCCAAGAGAGTCTCAGAACTTCAAGCATTATCAGCCAAACCTCCTTACTTGGTCTTTCATCCGGACCGTGTATACCTCAGGACCAACCCGTCCTTTCTTCCTAAGGTAGCTTATGAAGCTAACATTAATCAATCCATTAACCTCCCTGTTTTCTTTCCTAAATATCAAAACAAGGGTGAATACAAGCTTCATTCCTTAGATGTTCACAGGCAACTTAGATTTTATCTAAACAGGACGGCTGGTCATAGGCAATCCGACCAGTTGTTTATTTCCTTTGCTAAATTTAATTTGGGCAAGCCAATTTCTAAAGTCTCATTATCTCGCTGGATTTCACAGTGCATCTTATTGGCTTATCAAGCTTCTGGAAGGCCCGCACTGGAGGGTGTACATGCCCATTCAACCCGGTCAGTCTCTACCCCGGCCGCCTTTAAGGCTAGGATTCCTCTAGATGATATTTGTGCAGCAGCCACTTGGGCTTCATCTCATACCTTTATTTCCCACTACAAGTTGGATCTTACATCTAGGGGTAGAGCATCCTTTGGCTCCGCGGTGCTCCGGAATATCCTTCCATGATGGCCGCCCAAGATTCAGGTAGTTGGGGACTCTGTCCCACAGGTTGCAGACAAATGAATCTCCTACTTCAGATTTAGAAGTTATGTACTCACCATAACGTTCCATCTGAGTAGGTGTATTCATTTGTCTGCAACCATCCCGCCCTCCTATCCCCCTGGCCTTTTTCAGTTTCCTGCATAATATGTGTTACCCTTTTCGGGTGTTCATGCTGTTGGCAAACTCGATCTGAGGTCATGTAGGGAGAGCAGGGCATTATGGGTGAGGGGAGGAGCTGAGAGCTCGGATCCATAGCTGGTAAACCATGCCGGTTCGGATCCGATATCGGATCCATAACCCACAGGTTGCAGACAAATGAATACACCTACTCAGATGGAACGTTATGGTGAGTACATAACTTCTAATTTCAGTGAACTCACTGTTTGGTAACCCCCAAAGACTCACTATTTTTGGCAGGATAATTCCCTCTTCACTAACAGACAAACACCTCTGCCATGTTGTTCTATGCTATTCTTTTTAAACTGCATTTCTCTAGGTGTCCCAAATCTATCTCTGTTACTGCATGCTTTCTACTACTGTTGATGAATGCTTTACCATACCATGCAACACCACACAACAGCATGACGTGTGTGAGTTATCAGTACAAAACACCCCCAATAAACTCAATGAACCATCACAAAATGTCAAAAGAAGATACCAGACACTAAGCGTTGTATATACTTTCTATCAAGCACTTTTGTCTTTACAAGCCTTCCTTAGAATCTTCTTTTTCTTCTTTCTGCTTTTCCCGGTTAGGGGTCGCCACAGCGGATCATCTGTCTGCTCATGATTGGCAATGAAGTTTTATGGTGTTGAGTTGCCAGCCCACCGCCCAACCTTCCACAGAAGGCACACACATGCACACACTCACACCTAGGGCCAATTTAGA